>NC_044051.1:22991496-23158996 GCF_902167405.1 Gadus morhua | reverse complement strand
TTTGAATAAACCAACCAAACAGTTAAAGGGGCCCTATTATGCCTATACCAGCAAAAAACATCCTCCAACTGCAATCTTTGGTTATTTCTTTATTAATTTAGCTATACTTTAATAGTATTCTTTCGGTTCAAATCTGTTCAGTGTTCCAAATTATTTGTTATTAAATGTTACATTAAGATAATTGGTATTTAAGTGTTTAAATAAAATGCTTTTTAAATTTAAAAGAATCGTGGGATGTATCGAACCGTGGGTCAAAAATCGTGATACAAACCGAATCGTGAATTTGTGTATCGTTACAGCCCTAATATATATATATGTGTGTGTGTGTGTGTATATATATATATATTAGGGATGGGCACGAGTAGTAAATTCCAAACTCGAGTGATCGAAGGAATTCCTCGAGGATCAATCGAGTACTCGTTAAATCGAATCTATTTTTAGAATGCAACGCATCTGCCGCAGGAATAGGCCTGATGATGAACGGCAATATTACCAACCAAACATGTAATGCTTATTCTCCATCAAAACAGTCAGAGTTATCAGAGTATTCATTATATATTTTTGCAAACGTTCAAAACACATTTTCCTTACAAAAATAAATATGCGTCTCACAATTTAAATCACGTCGAACCAAGGCCTGTAACAGTTTAAAAAAAACAAAAACGAAACAAGTAGCCGCCTAACCATTGGAAATAATTTAAAGCTGCAAATAAAACGGCAGCAAATGGACTATGGAAATACTCAGCGTTGTGATCTTCTCTACACGCCCGGGATTACAGCTGCGTCTTGCGGCGGTGAAAATAGCCGACACACTTTCACTTTCACCGTTGCTGCGGGTCTGCTTTCCCGAACTCACCGTTGTGTTTCAGGAGCATATATGTTGCCGCATAGTACTTTCTGGTAGCTCGATTTCGCTTGGCATATTTTACATTTCACCTTATGATCTCCTATTTCTTTAAAGTATTTCAATTCTTCGCTGCGCTTTGCTTTAACCGCCATCTCTTAACTTATTGAATTCTGGCGTGCCTGCACACGGCACGGAACGCGCCATGGAAATGGATGCATTTAATTTACTTTGTGCCCACGGCATGCGTTAGTGGCGCCAACAGAAAATTGATACATTTGCTACATTTGTAGAAAACTTTGTTTGTGTGTATATGCAAACTCGAGTTTGCCTGTCCACCAACCGAGTTCATTTGTAACGAGGAGTACTCGAGTAATCGATTCCTCACGCCCATCCCTAATATATATATATATATATATCTATCAGTGGAGGCTTCTCCATTGAGGAGAGGGAGGAAGATCCTCCCTAACATTGTTGAGAATAAAAAATGTAGATTGCCCAGACTATTGTAATGAATTAATGCCCTTAAATATGACTACTTTATTGCCTTTGAATATATAATGTTCGTTTCCCTGGGTAAAGGGACATTAGCACCCCCTATCGCCTATTGACAATTACTTCAGGGAGGAACGTCCTCCCTCCGCCTCCGTTGACTCCCATTAATTTTCCCGAAAGTACTGGCGGCCGGTGGATAACATGGGTTTCAATGGGAGAGAGGAGGAAAATCCTCCTCTGAGTGGGTGGGACCTTAAGGGGTCTGATTTGCGCAAAAATCTATCCGTCTGCGCTATGAACCAATAAGCAGGATCCCTGGATGTTGAGCAGTGTTGCCAGATTGGTCCGATTTCCCACCCAATTGGGCTACTTTTAACCATGTTAGGCTGGAAAGATTATTATTGGGCGGGAAATCTGCCCAATCTGGCAACGCTGTCGATGGCAAACCCAGTCTGCATTGCCGCGGTGCTCAGTCTGAGAGACGCAGAGCAAGTGAAATCTGCGATAGCGAGATCCTAAATGCACAATGGAAACATTGGAAACGGAGGACATTGTCTTATTACAAAAAGCATTCCATTCATTCAGTTACAGTGCTAAGTTAGCGACCAAGGAAAGAGGTAGACCACTTCCCAAAATCAAGGTCACCAGAAGTAATGGCAACGTCAGTGTTGTGAGTGCTACATGGTTTGCTAGGTACGCATGACTTACTGGTAGCATTACAAGCAATTGTAACTGAAAATAAACATAGCTAAATAACTTCAGTCAGTGAGGGCAAAAATAGGCCCAATGATTTTTTGATTTACTTTTACAAATCAATAGTAGGCCTGATTTGACTAATATGCTTTGCATTCTTTCCTTCTGAAATTACAGTGATGCCACTGGTGGCTTTGTATACATTTTGTTCACATAACTCCCTCCCTGCTATTTTGTAGTTCACCAAAACACCCTGAAACAACTTGAGTCTCACATTCTTATGCCACCATACACCAACAGTGCAAGCAGGCCAATGGCAACCAAGCGCGCAGTCCTTCCTCCCTCACTTTAAAAACCACCAGCCGCCACTGATGTATGTATGTATGTGTGTGTGTGTGTATATATATATATATATATATATATATATATATATATATATATATATATATATATAACGGGGGGCCTAAATCCAGCGATCTGATTGGTTCCTAACTGTTGTATAATGAGCGTATACATAACTGCTATGACGCCCGATCATTTTGTGAAAGTATCACTCCACGCCTTGAAGTGGAAACCGTTACAACCGTTCTCTCGGAGGGACGCTAAAGTGTGTTGCATAGCGACTAGGGATGGGCGTGAGGAATCGATTACTTGAGTACTCCTCGTTACAAATGAACTCGGTTGGTGAACAGGCGAACTCGAGTTTGCATATACACACAAAAACGTTTTCTGAAGCAAATGTATCAATTTTATGTGCGGCGCCACTAACGCATTCCGTGGATAAAAAACAAATGAAATGTATCAAATTTCAGTGGGGCGCGTGCCGTGCCATGTGCAGGCGCGCCAGAATTCAAAAAGTTAAGAGATGGCGGTTAAAGCAAAGCGCAGCGAAGATTTGAAATACTTTAAAGAAATAGGAGATCATAAGGTGAAATGTAAAATATGCCAAGCGAAATCGAGCTACCAGAGTACTACAAGTACTATGCAGCCGGCAAGATATGCTCCTGAAACACAATGGTGAGTTCGGGAAAGCAGACCCGCAGCAAGTGTGTCGGCTATTTTCACCACCGCAAGACGCAGCTGTAATCCCGGGCGGCCGTGTAGAGAAGATCACAATGCTGAGTATTTCTATAGTCCATTTGCTGCCGTTTTATTTGCAGCTTTACATTATTTGCAATGGTTAGGCTACTTGTTTTGTTTTTGTTTTTTTTAAACCGTTAAAGGCCTTGGTTCGACGTGATTTAAATTGTGAGACGCATATTTATTTTTGTAAGGAAAATGTGTTTTGAACGTTTGCAAAAATAAATAATGATAACTCTGATAACTCTGACTGTTTTGATGGAGAATAAGCATTATGTTTGGTTGGTAATATTGCCGTTCATCATTAGGCCTATTCCTGCTGCAGATGCGTTGCATTCTAAAAATAGATTTGATTAAACGAGTACTCGATTGATCCTCGAGGAATTTCTTCGATCACCCGAGTTTGGAATTTACTACTCGTGCCCATCCCTAATAGCGACCATCGTGCATTTTGAAGGCAGCCAGGATGGACTACTTTTTTGTATTCTTTAATAAAACGGCTACATTGACTTTCTTGGTTTCTTTTTAAATGTAGTGTGTAGGGATGGTGATCAATAATATTTATTTATCGATACCATTTTCGATACTCCTTAACGATCCGAGTCTTTATCAATACCACTATTGATACTTTTCTATTAATTGGTGGAAATACGACACGTTTTTAGTGATGAGGAAAATATTTAGGAAATAAATAATTACATTTTAAATTAAATATGTAATTCTTATAATATAATAAATATTGCCATCAGTAGTTTTAATTATATATAGGCCTGTCGCGATATGCAATAAATCAATTAATTGCGCGATAAATTAAAATGAGCGATAAATTTTGCCGGCCGCAATAACTTCCATTCGCACTCTTTTTTTAAAATCATTGCTTTATTGGCCTAATCTGAGAAGAAATCTATGCCATAAACAGAAATATTATAGGCCTTTATTACACGGGTCTTCTCAATGCCGTGGAACGCTCCGTTCACTTGCATAGATAGTCCGGTAACTTGTCAACCCCAGCGTCTTCGTTTGCTAAGCAACGTCAACATCTTTGAAGGACTATTTCTCTGCTGATCAACACTACGAATGCTGCTAACGAATAAATTGTAAAAAGACACACCATGTGAAGTTATTTTTTCGTCTTGTCAAGTAGCCTTGTAGTAAGCTGGATGACGTAGTATAGAACGTCGCCGGTCATTATCTAAAATAAGCCCCTTCAGGGTGAAGCAAGACACCTCCGCTGCGCGTCGGTCGCCTGTTCGCCCTGTCGGGGCTTATTTTCCCGATAGTGACCGGCGTTCTATGCATTATATATATTTATGTATATTATATATATTTAGCAGGGTAGGCCTAATTAACAAATGTCGGGTTGAAATCGGGCTCCGGCTCATAATTACAGGGCACAACGAGTAAACCCCCTCGTCAAGTGTCATTAGCCGCGTTGACATGGACACATCTGTTCCGCATAGATTTCTATGCGGAACAGAAAATGATCATGTATACGCCTCATTCGGAATACAATTATCTGTTCGGCATAGATTCTATGCCGAATAGAAGAGGTGATGTAGTCCGTTTTAATCGCCATGTATGCACTTATTCCGAATAGATTGGGGTTTAACTTAGAGTAGCCGCAGTAGTTCGCAATTGGTCCACTGAGCTCCGTCGGTACTTTTAAGCACACCGAACTTCACCGCTGTCAAGGAAAGTGGATTTATTGCCTGATTCACGTCTTTGTTATCACTCCGTAAAAGTAGTCCGGTAAGCGTGTCCGGTTGCTAAGCGACGGGAAATGGGTGTTTATTAATGACGTGTTCGCGTATCGTAGTGTCCGCGCGCGTCCGAGGTAACTGTAAATGAGTAGGCTACTAGTAGTACTTTTGCAGGCTGAACGTTAAAATACTTCTTAACTTAAAGAGATGGCATCTGCAGTAGTTCGCAAATGGACCTTCGAGGATTCCTGGTCACTAAATTCCTGTAAGACCACTCTCTCCCACCAGTCTTGGCTGCAGACTCGCATCCAAATTCCTCTTGTTTGCGGCGGAGCTTAAGGTAAATATAAAGATCTGACGAGAAATTGACGTTGCTGCGCTGTCCTCCTCCTTCTTAATTGAAGGAGCAGGGAGAGAAAAGCTCTCTCCTGCTGTGCTTTCATTAAAATCAAATTTAAAATCCCCGATAGTGATAAGACATCCATTATGTCGCCGCCGGTCCAGAGATCTGTCAGGTGTGCGCGAGAGACAGAACGGACACTTTTGTTACTGCCATGTATACAGTAGCCTACATTCGGAACACATTTTAGGAACAGATCTATGCCGCATAGAAATCTATGCGGATCAGATGTGCCATGTAAACGCGGCTACTAACTTGTTGCATTGTCTTTGTGGGAGGCGGAGTCCTGGCGCAATCGTGTTTACATCCTTTTTATTTAGTGTTTTTAATTTTATTTATTGTTTTTGGTGGTGTTTGGTTTTTATTCAAGAGCATTTTTTGTTAATAATAGATTGTTTTTGGTTGTTTTGTTAATTTATTCTGGATATTTTAAATGTCTTCCAGACGTCCAGTTCCAGTGTTTTTTAAAAATAAAGGTTTATTGATCTTCGAAAGGGTGTACTTTATCATTATATTAGTTGAAAAACGGCAATATTATCGCTTATCTCAGTAATTCCTGGGGCAATTAATCGCCCAGAAAAATTTGTTATCGTGACAGGCCTAATTATATATAATAAAATGATTAGAGCACTATACAATTGTATTAGTAATGCAGAAACATGAGTAATTCAGTATTACTGATGTTTCTCACCAAAAACTCAATTTACCGTTTCTCTATGTTACATTTGAACGCATCATGATAACCGTCGTTTTACTGAGCCAACCTCAACACATCGTCACGCAGCACATCTGAAACTTTATTTACTTTTTAAGATAACTAGCTTGTATGCTACTGATTTACAATACCGATTTCACAATTAGATGACTATTTTTAACTGACGGGACTAGCGACAATGTCTGTGTGTTCGATTACCGTTCGTACTTTGAGTGGATGATTAAAGGGCAACTTCACCCATTTCACATAAGCTTTGTATTTTTAGAACCCCCCTCGTATTTTTGAATGGTCTAGCATCATTCCCTTATTTTCTGGAGAGACTGGAGAGATCCGTATCGATCTCCAACACTTCCTGTTTACAATGACGCAATATGACGATTTTTGCGTACAAGAAAATAGGAAGTGTAAGAGGGGATGATTCTCGTAAGACTACAACCACTAGTCCCACTCCCCTCTAGGGGGTGGGACCCACTGACGCTACAGACCTATTAGAGCAGTGCCAGTGGGTGGGACTTCACCAGCAGAAACTAACATCCACAGCGTCTGAAGCAAAGATAACAGAGGCTGTTGAATAAGGCTGGGGGTAAACGATTATTTATTAAACGATTAATCGGGCGATTATGTTATCGATTAGTCGACTAATCTAATGACTAATTGGACGATTATCTATTTTTCTGTTGCTTGATTAATAAAAACCATAATGTATCTCAAATAAATACCAAAAAATTCTTAATAATATACTTTATTTAATACAGAACCCGTAAAGGGACATGAAAAAAATGTGTGCGTATACTCTCTTGCGCTCCGCTTCCAACTACGAGATGGTTAGTTACATCTTTCCTGCTGTCGGCTCCCAGACCGAGGAGCACAGGTGATACGTTCCCTCCAGGGCCGATGCTCTCTCGGGGGCATGACCCTTCACTTTGACCGACAGTGAGTCTGCTTATAGGTCGGAATATGATGGAATGAAGCGGCCACCGATTCTTGACAGGCTGGGTACTTTATTCTTACACACAACCGGACTCGTTCATGACTTCACTAGACTGACACGCACGCTATCGCTCGCTCTCCTCGCTCGTCCACCTACTCGCTGACGACACACACACACACACACACACACACACACACACACACACACACACACACACTGCCAGTGATATGCGCACGATATTTCCCCGTGCTCATGAGATACTTTGTCGTGCGAGATACTTTCTCATGCGCACGAGATACTTTCTCGTTTGAGATGCTCCAACATTGCTGTCGTGCTCTTGTGATATGCCAACTCCATTTGGCAAAGAGTGCAAATCACAACACCTTTCCGTTTAGGACTTAACTTGAAGTATTTCCATACCTTTGATGATTTCGTGCGCGGACATTTTCCTTTATTGTGATTTTCGTCCATTTCTCCGTCGAAAATCGTCGATGGAGAAATTTGACGTCGACGAATTTTTGATCGACGCATCGACGCGTCGCTACAGCTCTACTGTTGATAAAACTGAAGTACATTGGCGGAGGGTACTGGATCTGACATAGAAGATGGCACCATGCAAAAGTTCACCATTTCGAAAGAAATACAAACGAGGACTACCGTATTTTCCGCACTATAAGGCACACCGGATTATAAGGCGCACCTTTAATGAATGGCCTATTTTAGAACTGTTTTCATATATAGGGCGCACCGGATTATAAGGCGCATAGAATAGAAGATACTGCAGTCAAACGATTGACTGGGGTTGCGTTATGCATCGACTAGACCGAGCTGTGCTAAAGGGAATGTCAACAAAACAGTCAGATAATGTCAAACTTTATTAAGCGTTCTGACAACTCCGGTCACTCCCATGGTAACGATGTTCAAACGTTAATGTGCATATTAACAATATCTGATCAATATCTCTTAACGGTAAGCTCACTTTTTCAGTTCATTCCCCGTCTACGAATCCCTCGAATTCTTGTGTGTCTGAATTGAACAGTTGGGCGAGTACGGCATCCAACATGCCCGGATCCCTCTCGTCATTATCCGAGTCAGTGTCGCTGCTGTTGCCTGGCAGTTCAGTGATTATTCCTGCCTTCGTGAAAGCTTGGACCACAGTTGAGACTGTTATATCAGCCCAGGCATCCACGATCCATTGGCAGATAGTGGCGTAAGTCGCCTGGCGCTGTCTCCCCGTCTTGGTGACGTGTGTTCGCCTTCTTGGCCCCGTCCACACAAAGCCGATTTTTTTGGGTGAAACCGCATAATGCTACGGCCACACCAAACGCGTGTAACGTGCCTAACTTGACGCTTGATCATTGTGTGTCACAAAAATGGTTCAATGCGCCTGTGGCTGCGCTGGGTTTAGGAGTCCGAGGTAGGAAACCCAAACGCCGCCGTGTTTGGGTGCATGATAGAGTTTAGATCGGGTTAGATTAAATAATCTCGGATATAAATAACAGTAATCGGGTTAAATAACTTCACATGGTGTGTCTGGTGTGTTTCCAGCATTCGTAGTGTTGATCAGCAGATAGTCCGCCAAGACGTTGAGGTTGCTTGGCAACCAGAGACGCTGTCCATGCAAGTGAATGGAGCGTTCCCTCTTCGTCATAACTATCAAACCAAACATCCTTCACATTCAACGAGCGAACATTATGAAAGTAAAATGCACATTTCTCGCTAAAAATGTTTACATAAACGCATTTAATGGCGTAACTATGTTACTATTTCCACCCAGAATAAAGAAAGATGTCGGCCGTATGCTTCTGTGCAAGCGTCACTACTCTCTGCCAGTGACGTCGGGTCAAGCTCCACGCTGATTTGTTCCATTAGTAGATGGAACAAGGAGGTGTCCGATAGGCGGAGATGATCGGACACCTCCGATCATCTCCGCCTATCTCCGTGCATGGTGGGAGTTGTTGTCTTCAATCCACAAGCACCAAAAAGTCACTTTCTGCCTTTTCTCGGTCAAGACGGCACCAAATTAGAATTTTATTTTATTATTCGACTACATATAGGACCCAATTTCAATACATGCCTCCACCGGTGAAATGCTCCTTTAAGACAGGCCCGTCTGTGGTGCGACAGGAGACGGAGGAGACAGGAGGACTCTTTTCAATTCGGAGACAGTCGAAGGTACTGCATTTGGCCTTTGTTTGATGCACAATGCTAATGTGCTTGGCCATTGAGGTTGTTTTCCCCCCTTTACAATAAATGATTTTTTCGCCCTTTTCAGCCATCCTCGCGAGCAAAGTTAACCGCCAGACTTCACTTGTTTTACATGAAATACATGTTTGCCGTGACGCGACTCGAGGGACACAACATTACGTTACAGGACCTATGGGACAAAAAAAATAATGAATGAGCGACGGGACTCGATAGTGGTATCGATTAGCCCAAACGTTAATGATTTTCGGGTTTTGAAAAAATAGAACCAGGCAAGCCGATGCACTTCTCCATGTTGATAAGAGCATTAAAATGAGAACAATTAATGGGACAAAGAAATCAAGGGATATTTAGCATAGAAAAAAGATTTGCGATTAATCGAGTTAACTGACATTAATCGCGATTAAATATTCGCTTGACAGCCCTAATATATATATAAACACGCTGGCAGCAACTTTGAACAAACATAACTAACTAGCTAAAACTAACTATATACACTAAGAAATGAAGTTTGACTCCAACTGGAGCAGATATATTGGAGAACAACATGTAAAACCAAACTGTAAAAGCAAAGGTAAAAACACAGCTAAAAGCTACAATCACTAGGGATAAAGATATATATATATATATATATATATATATATATATATATATATATATATATATATATATATATATATATATATATATATATATATATAATCAGAGGTGGGGGGGCTGATGCTGGAGCAGGAGCAGTCGATAAAGGTGGCTCATAATCAGCATCATCATCACTGTGGAACCCAAGAAGAAGAAAGAAAAGAATGTAACTTCAAACAGACAAGTAACAATATGTTGGGGTAAACACGACCTGTACTGGGGAAGTCAACTAACAATCCAGTTTGCACCAGTTTTAGTGTGTGCATTTACTAAATTCATTGCAGGATAATAAATCAAATCCAAGTTTATTCATCACTTGCACAGTAATGCTTGGTTTGCTAGGTCCTCTCAACAATGCAAAAAGGAATAAAGAGAAGAAAGGATAGAGATATTATCAAATAAACTATGTACAAAATATTGATAATGATAATTGATGCAAATAATATCATAAATATAAGGCAAAGAGTACCGGTAGTGAGTGTGTGGAATGAGTAGAGTGAGTAGGGTGATCGATAGATAGATAATATCTAATAAGGTAGATAGTAGGGGTGCAACGGATCAAAAAACTCACGGTTCGGATCGTTCCTCGGATCAGAGTCACGGATCGGATCATTTTTCGGATCAGCAAAAAAAATAAAAAAATAGCGTTTGTGATTGCTTTAGCCCGGTCTGATTGTGGAGGAAGGGGCTGCTTAAATGCCGCGGTGATGAGCGGTTGTTGAGCCGCTTTCGGTTTCACTCCTGTCAGTGAAACACCGGGGTGATGTCGCTGTAAATGCGTGGCCATGCTCTATGTGTTTTTCTTTATGTTAGCAATCGCTATGTCAGCTACGTGTTACGTCTGTGTGGTAACCTAGGCGACAGGTTTGTGTGGCAGCGCGAGTATATGGAAACAGACGTAGCACTGGAGGCAGCAGTTATCGCGTTACAGTAGTCACCGAAGTCTAGCCTACTTTTATTTTCCATGCCCACTGTTCTTCATGTTGTACGCTGAGGACAATAAATCACAACGAGCCATAGGACTGTTTGCTTATTGAAAAGGGAACTGTTGCAGACTTTTACCCAGAGCGTGTTAGCTCTGTCCCTGGAACTAGCAGGAATGGTTACGGCTGTGTGTGGACTGAACATGCGCACAATTCTTTTTTTTTCATAAATCAATCCGCGGATCATGCGTGTGCCGAACCGAAATAGATGATCCGAACGGATCACGGATCAATGATGATCCGTTGCACCCCTAGTAGATAGATCGTCAATTTGACACCAAATTTGACACGTGCTTCCTTACAAGACCGATAACTAGGGATGGGCATTTGAAGAAATTTCCTTGATCGAGCATCGCTAGAGTCATCGATCAATTATCGATTAATCATTAACTTTTTTCTATAGGCTATATTGAAATTCCCGTTGGTAGAAAATACAAAATGCAGCATGTTTTTATCAATGAAATCGTTATTCCAACAATAATGTATGGGCCAACATTAATACAATACAGTTAACTTGAAGACCTACAACTGTTTAACAGTTTTAAAATAATAAATACAGGCATTATAGGTTATAGGCCTATGCGGCGCTCGTAAAGTCCGAACAATGCGCCTACAGGCGCTCTTAAAGGTTTGGAAACGATTCAACAAGACTAAATCTGTAGCCTATTCCAATTACAATAAGTAACCAACTTATCGGACAACAATAATCAAACAAAGGCAGTAGGCTAAAAGTGGGCATTAAACTGTATAACTGTTTTGAAAAAAAGGGGGAAAAAAGGCCGACATATAATGCCTATAGGCTGCAGCCGGCGTGCGGAAAAGGCTCGCAACAAAAAGATGAGCCACCCATTTACAAACAATTGCATGAACTAGTCTATCTAAAAGCAATACCTTATTGAACATATATAAGGCTGAACTTGTTGCTAAAATATCACAGTTTTGGCAAAATGTAACGACTCCGAGAGGCACCAAGCCGAAAGAAAAGCCGAGCGAGAGACAACACATTAAGAAAAAAAAGAGCGACTCACATACGGTGGTGACTATCCCTACTGTCCATAGCATACAGTAACTCCAGCCTACATATTTTTGTTTAGGAATATAAGCATGTTAACATGCTCGGGGGTCAGACGTGAACGCAGCCTTGTAACTGTCAGTCCAGCAGCAGAAAACACCCGCTCTGACGGGACCGAAGTTGCGGGGATGCAGAGGTATTGTCGGTTCGATTTGTTATTTCTCCCACATAGTGATATTCAATTAAATGCTTCAAGACTCACAGTATGCAACACAACGTCCTTTTGATCGATAACAATATAAATTGATCTACGTATTTCTTAACGATCAATTATCGAGCATCGATTAATTATGCCATCCCTAGTCAGAACCAATAGTCAAGGGACAGTCAAATCGACGGACCCAAATTCATGTAAAAAAAACACAATTCGCCAATCAAAAGTATCACATTGTATGACGTTTTTTATTTGTTTATTTATTTTGCTCTTCTTTGGCTGCTAGTTCAGTGAGTTTTCGTCGTAGAGTGATGACGGTGATATCATTGGAATCTGTGAAGCCCCAGCTTTCATATGACATCCACATATTGTGTGGGTGGCATGAAGTAGCGAAATCGGCGGCGGCCAGTATGAGCACATGCACGTTTTGCGTGTTTTGCTCTGGGCTCATTTAGTTGCTTGGTGTTAGAATTGTGTTTTGTTTAGGTAAAAATGGTTATCATGTCATCATTTAGCCGAGCTTCTTCCCGTTACGTGGGTATGCACCATGGACATGTTGGAGCATGGTGGTGCTGTTTACAGCTGTTTACAGCACACGTTGGCACAGCTGCCCCCGCCCCCGGGGGCGCTCGGGTTTAAGAGGTTAAGAAACTCTGGTAAAGACACAGGCTCTTAGGTCACTGACCAGTGACTTAAACACATCCATGCATGCTCCACACCTGCTTCCAATATAATGCAGATTTGCAAACATGACAAATACAAATATGAGACTTAGGGCGCACTCACATTAGGCAAGTTTGACTGTTCCGTGCTGCAGGAAGATTCAGCATGATTCCCCCCCTCCCCACTCCCCCCGCTGGCCCGTGGTCACACTGCTCCCAAAGGCCGTGGCCTGGGCACGATTGCTCATTCATACATATGTCATCACAACGTAATATGATAAATATGTCATCACCAAGCGTGGTGTCCAGCTGCGACTGAATGCTGTCGTCGGCCCAAATTTCAAGTAAACACTCGACTTCACTATCGCACCAACGTAAACCCACTCGTGAACCGCTTGCTGCCATTGTTTAAGATGATTGTTGTGGGGAAGAAGGGCATGGACCCATAAAGAAAGAAGGGTCGCGTAAGGACTACGTCATCCAGCTCACGTTGCGTATCCGCGCGTGTCATCTCATTAGCATCTGTACTTTGGCCACGGCACACCTCTCCCAAGTGTGCCGTGGCTGTTCCGTGCTGGAATACGGTTGGCGTGGTCACACTAGCCAAACGTTCTAGACTTTAGTATGCAAATGAGCTCGGGCACGGGGCCGCGGCCCTAGTGTGAGTGGCCCCTTACAGCCAGAAAATGATAAAATAGAAAAATATTGAGTGTGATCCACTCACTGCAGGGAAGTGGCTTCTTGCAGCTCAAGGGAGGAAATATCTACATCTGCTGCTACATATTTGAGACAAGGACTTAGTTGCCAGTGAAGCACGGTACCACTTCACCTGCTCCAGTTAGTAGAGGTCCTGGGTAGGGTTGCCGCGGTGTGGACATTTTCACACCGAGTAATACGCTTGTGTCAACACCGGTATTACCGGTATAAACGGTATTAACTTTGAAACTATAGGTCAACCGCCATCTTCTCCGTCAACTCTCCTCTCACGCTCGGTGACAGCGGCTGGCAGCGCGCCAATTCTCGGCGTCTTATAACGTTCTATATATAATGGTATAATATAATTTTATATATCATAATATCACGTCCAAAAGCTCTGTGCGCCTCCGGATGGCCGTAGCGCGTTGAGCTCACGTAGGGATTGGGCTTCGCAGGGTTTGTTTACCGGCGTTGCTATGGTTACCGGTCTTGTAAGGAAGCACGTCAATTCTCGGCGTGACAATTCTCCCCCACAGAGCAGAACTCTAATAAATAATAATAATAATACATTTAATTTAGAGGCGCCTTTCAAGACACCCAAGGTCACCTTACAGAGCATATAGTCATCATAAATCTGACATATGTAAAACTATATATGTATATGTATAAACTGTGGCCTATTCTACACATTTAAATTTTCTTAATTTTAATTATATTATTCATTTTTACTGAATTTGTTTTTTATTATGAAAAAAATAAAGAAATCGGTGTTGGCCTCAACACCGGTAACACCGGTAATACCGTATACTGCGGCAACCCTAGTCCTGGGAAAGATTTTACGCACTTCATTTAGTGGAGAATATCTCAAATTTTATACACTAATATGACTCAATTGAACAACGTGGGATGTGTGCCAAAATCTCTACCCGGGACGAAATTCCTGAAAATGACCGCAATAGGTGACACTATTATCACACTACAGGTGAAATTCGATTTTTTTTTTTTTTCCCTTTTTTATATATCCGCATACATTTCTACCAGTTGAATCTTCATATGAAGAGAAATACTTTTTGCATTAAACTTTGTAGGGATGCACCGATATGAAAATTCTGACCGATACCGATATCCGATATTAAAATTGCTGTTACGGCCGATAACCGATATTTACCGATATCGATATTGGTATAAAAACAAGTTTCTATGATGATTTTGTATACTGAAGAACATGTAAACACTGTGAATATGAAAAAGTTATTTCTTTCTTTATTTACCAAAACTTCGAAATACATTGCTTCTTCAACAAGTTACAGGGCATCCCTAACAAACACAAGTTACTAACAGTGTTAGTTTTAGGCTACTTTTACAACTTGCATCTATGAAAAAGTTTGGATCACAAATCAAAATATCTTGACAAGGTTTTATAACTTAAATCAAATTTGCCAATATTCATGGAAACCAGACACTTGTCTAATAAATTACATAAAGTGTTTCAAGTTTAAGTCAATTTCAACTCAAATCTGTGAAATAGGCTAAATCAAATATATCAAGGGAGGTTGGTTGTAGTCTTTTCACTCGGTTCTAGCCCTACTGTTGATCCGGAGAACCAAGCGAAAAGACTACAACCAAATATAAACATATCCGCTTCCGGTTCCGGTTTCCGTGGATTTCCGGGATTACGGAACGCCAAATAAAGCACAACAGAAACTGTATTTCGCTACGATAATGTATATAATGATTTGACACGGCATCCTCCGCACATTACTTCGGCTTTGCGAGTACTGCATATTGCAATTCGAGTACCTTCATTTGAGACCGAAAAAACATCCAAACCGCCGACATTGATTCTTTTCAGTTAAGGTGACAAACACTCCTGTACTGCCTCTCCGTGCGTCTCTGGCTGCGTCACTGACAATGTCACAAGACCAAACAAGCTGCGCATGGGCAAAAAACACACACAACGGCAACTAGACTAGGAAATAAATATCGGCTGTTAATATCGGACCAGTTTTACTCATCGGGCCGATGCCGATATGTTAAAAAATGACTAACATCGGCCGATAACGATATCACTGCCGATATATCGTGCATCCCTAAAACTTTGTCTTAAAAATAAAACAAAATATGGAATTTAGGCAATATTTTATTAAATGTGTGCATATATATCCTTGAAGCTAGATTTTCTGATGTGATCACACATTTTTTACATTGACCAGACCAAGTAGTGGAAGTGGAAGAATTCTGGTTTGATATTTTTTAGGGATGCACCAAATTTCCGGCCACCGAAAATTTTCTGCCGAAGATGGCCCAAAAGCGCATTTTCAGTTTTCGGCCAAAATACTATTATCACCGAAACAACACGGCTGAAACAGAAATTTGTGATGACGCAAACAAAAAGCGCGGCCAGCACACGCTTGTCTGGATAAGCGCAAATATGTCTGCGGTGTGGACGTTTTTAAATGTTTTTAAGAAAGACCCACGTATAGCGATTTGCAAAAATTGCAATGCCTTGATTTTAATGAAGTTAGTACACTGTCATAGCCATAAATGCAATAGTACTAGGGTTGTATTACCGATTTATAAACGGTATAAACTTTGAAACTAGGTCAACGGCCATCTTCTCCGTCAACTCTCCTCTCCCACTCGTTGACAGCGCGCCAATTCTCGGTGACAGCGTCTTATAACGTTCCATATATAATAGTATAATATAATTTTATACATAATATCACGGCCAAAAGCTCTGTGCGCCTCCGGATGACCGTAGCGCGGGGAGCTCTCGTAGGGATTGGGCTTCGAGGGGTTTGTTTACCCAGGGTTCCCGAGGATCCTTAAAAAGTCTTAAATCCATCTTTCAAAAGTCTTAAGAATGTTAACACATGGTTGGAATTAGTCTCAAATCGAAAAAATAAAAGGTAACTTTTTTTCATAAAAAAAGATGAGAAATTCCACCATGAAAAGTTTTCGCATTCCCATTACAGGTGTCAAGTTGTGGAACAATCTGAGCGAAGTACATAAGCAATGTCCAAGCATCAATGTTTTTAAAAGAATTTACAAAAATGTATTGTTCACAGATAGTGAACTGCACTCAGTCAGTAGGTTTGTGTATGTATAGGTATACTGTGTATACACGCTGTTGTGTCACATTCATACTGTTACTTGTTAAATGTATGTTGTAGATATATATATGTACATACTTGCATATGAATATTTATTTATATAACATAAAATTGTTATATACATTTATTATTATTATTATTATTATTATTAATAAACATACAGAGCAAGTAATAAGAGGGGTGGGAGTACATACGTTTTACTTCTTCTCACTCCTTTTCGGATATGTTTACATTATTGTTTATTTTTATTTCTTGTTTCTTTTTGATTTTGATTTTTACTACTACGATTATTATTTTTGTTTTTGTCATTCATTCTTGAATGGCTTTATTGTTGTTTTTATGCAAAATTTGTTTTTTGTTTTGTCTACATATTCGAAATAAACATGAAAGAAAGAATATAAATTAATAGCAGTAATGTCACGCAATCACGAGAGCGGAACCAACAAAACATTTGTTGGCGGCCGTGACTCTCAGAGCAGATGCATGTCGTTCAGGTAGCAGTAGCTGCAGAGAATGTCGAATATGATATCGTAGACGGGCTCTGGTAGCAGCATGAGTAGCAGTCGGCCCGCATCATGGGAAAGTGTAAATTCAACGAAATTTGGCTATCCAACAAGGATTTTTCTGCCTGGCTGAAACTGGTACCTGGCAATTTATATGAGGCACGATGTATTTTGTGCAAGAAATGTTTCAAGCTCGGCACGATGAGAAGGAAAGCATTGGAGTCCCACATGCACAGTGCGAAACACAAAGCCTCAACATCAAGCTGTCCACAAACACCAGGTGTCCCCCAGTTCGGGGGCCTGTACTACGAACCTCGATTAGAGGGTTAGCGAGGTATGTTAAGCTCAAAGCCTGGGTTAGCTGGACCACGAAAGTCGATCTCTTTTAGCGTTGCTGAATCACCATGGTGACTTATGCTCGCAACCAAACCTGGTCGGGAGCAGGTTTTCAGCTTAGTCTACCCGGAGATCGGCTACTTAAATCGGCATGCGCAGCTTCCTAGCCCCTCCTCCGACAATGGCGTCACCATTTGTGGGTGTTCCCGTGGACCTCGGCGCACTTATCGTACAGGCGTCTCTCCGGAGACGGAGGGTTTTTCGGGACAGAACCAATCCCTTGGCATTGTCTGACGATATTCTTTATGAGAGATACAGATTTTCCTCAGAGGGTATTCGTTATTTGATCATCCTTGTTGGACCGTATGTAGGCAATGCTACACAAAGAAGCCATGCACTTACTGTTGCGCAGTGTCTGTGTTTCAAGTTCAAAGGTAGCCCCACGTTCAACGTACATTAACCATGGATAGTCAAGTGCTGTGTTGTCCATTATCCCTTACATAACCGCTATGTCAGTGACACAATTAGGCCTAGGCATTTTTTATTCTACAAATTCAAATAGCTGTGAGAATTGTTAAGAAAAATCACCTCCATAGTTGCCCTGGAGCCTAGGCCATTGCAAATCATAGGCTAGATTCACCTGAAATTATTCAAATGGATGATTACAACTTACCACATTGAATAATATTTTTATATTTATTATTGACTTGGCCCCATGTTCGTAGGAGCTTGCCAGCACCACATCTATGGGGGTAAAAGGCATGATGACACATGATATTTTTTAGACAATATGCAGAATCTTTTCACTTACGAATTAACACGGTCTGCTATTTTTTGCCAGCACGCCACCCTAGCCATATTATGGGCAACCGTGTTCCCCTTGGTTGGATTTGGACTTTGAATTCCTCATAGGAATTCATAATAATACACTGCTCGTCTTGGGTGAAATACACCGCTCTCGCTCGATTCATTTTGCATAAGGGTGAGTCAAATGACGCGATAAACGCCCCTTTTATATTGTGAACGCGCATTGAACCTAAAGCGGAAAACCTGGTTTGACTAATTTAATCTAAAATGAGCGTCGTGGTACCATTTAACTGATTGCGAGTTGCGTCTCTGTCAAACCCAAGGTTTTCCCAAGAAAGCCAGGGTATGTTCAGCGAGGTTCGTGGTATACCCCCCTGTTCTGCTCTCGTTTCTACCGTGCCTCCAACCCAATCTCCGAAATCATCAACCGGGACAGCAGCAACAAATCTCCGGACAATGTTAGGTTGCACGCCAACGATGAAAGCAGAGTTACTGTGGTGTCTGAACACCGTGACAAGACACCAATCATACAAGTCAAATAAGGGAATTGGAGACTTATTCCGTGCAATGTTCCCAGACTCTGATAGTGCCCACTCCTTTGCGGCGTTGCAACGTTAATTAGTAGTGCTACTCCTAAGTAGGTTGGAGTTCCTTAGTTTTTCCCTGTGGAAGCGAACAGCTGTTGTTCCGTACCAAATCAGCTGTCCTCTGCCATCTCAGCCCTTACGGGAGCTTTTCAATTCATCCTGGAACGTGGATCTTTTCAGGGAATTTGTACAATAAATCCATAACAAATACCGAATATTGATTGTCTTATGTGTCCATATTATATCCATTATATTGACCGGCTATATAACGTTAGGAGTATGCAAATTATTTGTATACTTTGTGCCTCCATACTTTCAATGCGTAGTCCCAAGGTCTCTGAGTAGTCCTGCCTGCTCCAATGAACCAAGAAAGCCGGCTCCTCTACGAAGGGGGAATATACCCCCTCGGTTTTACACAGGCAAGACAGTGAAATTGTAACCTCTGCTAAGCAGCGACCGTACCTGCTTTAAAAATGCCTACTGTGAAACATTTATTAAAGAGAAGCTTTTAAAAAAGCAGGAATTGCTTGTACTGGCTAAGCTGAATATGCTTTTTAAAGACACCGTACAAGAGAGTTAGGAAGTTAGTGTTAAAACATACATGGCTCACTCACTAAAGTCTTTCTGTTTTAGACATTTTAATAACATTAATGTATACCGTCCGTCACACGCCAAGTGGTGCTTCATGTTATTTTTACCGTTTTGTCTAGGGATGCAACGATACCGCTTTATTTCAAAACAAGTACAAGTACTAAATTGTGGGTACTTGCCGATACCGAGTACCAATTGGATTGGAGAAAAGTGATCTTTATACCTAAGACAGATTTTTTATTTTATTTAAAGGGACTCTCACCTTTGTTGCATTTGAGAATTACAGCACATTCAAATCATCCCGCCTTCCTCCAATGCCCCACCCCCTAAGCGTTATTTTTTAGAGTACTGTAACGACCTCGCCGGTGACATAATGATGTCGAGTCATTAGTAGTTGAAGGTAGTTTTAATGAACCAAAACCAGGTCACTGAAACCCGTAACATTGTAACCAACGGCAGAAAACCGACACAAAACAAACCCCGGTTACCCCGGCAACCCCCAACACGGTCTCACTCGCGTGCAGGCCCCCACCCTCCTGTTCTTCCAAGGCCCTCCCCCAGCTGACCTAATGATTCGCCCCCACGCTGATTGACAAGAAGAACATTACAATACATGCACATAGAACAACTGGCATAGCGGACAACGAAATATAATGTAACACATAACACACAAACTATTTAACTGTCCCAGGGTCGCTACAGTACAAAAGTTCTAGACTCCCATGGGTTATGTTTAGACTCCCATGGGTTATGTTTAGACTCCCAGGGGTCATAATATCTACCAGGGGTCTAGTAAACAAGAAATTTAGCAGGTGGCTCACTGTAATTTTATGGGCTTCGTGTGATACCGTTTTGAGGCCCCATGTTGAAGGACAGTGGTCCCACTGAGTATAAGAAAGGTGTATGAGCATTACAAACAGAGTAGCGGGACAACGTAGCGTCTGAGGCCGAAATGGGTCCCCTAATCAGACTGAATGGTGCGGTTGGGTGCCAACGGTCTGGAGGTCTTCCTGTAGCTCCAGAGTAGCGGGACAACGTCGCGTCTGAGTCCGAAATGGGTCCCGTAATCGGACTGAGTGGTGCGGTTGGGTGCCAACGGTCTGGAGGTCTTCCTGTAGCTCCAGAGTAGCGGGACAACGTCGCGTCTGAGTCCGAAATGGGTCCCGTAATCGGACTGAGTGGTGCGGTTCGGTGCCAACGGTTTGGAGGTCTTCCCGGAGCTCCAGAGTAGCGGGACAACTTCGCGTCTGAGTCCGAAACGGGTCCCCTAATCGGACTGAGTGGTGCGGTTGGTTGCCAACGGTCTGGAGGTCCTGAGAATCATCCAGGGGAGCGGGACCACTTGGCTTCTGAGGCCGAATCGGGTCCCCTTGTCGGACTGAATGGTGCAGTTGGTGGCCAACAGTCTGGAGGTCTTCCTGAGGCTCCAGAGGAGGGTAACTCTGTGAGTCTCTCCCCCCCCCCCTCGGGAAGTCGACGGTAAAAATGCGTCGGCATCAATAATTTAAGTCGATGCATCTTTTTTTAATTTTATGAATTTACCTTTTCAATTTCTAAAACGCTTCAGTTCAGTATAACGAATGTGCGTCTTCCGTATCACTACGTGCTGCGTGCCTGACGTCAGTCTTTTTTGGCACCAGTCATTGGTCGCCTTCAGTCGCCTTCAGTCAACGCTTCAGTTTTAAAAAATCATGGCGGCAGCAGCAGTCGAGTCCGACTTGGTGGGGAAAGAGACGGCGTCAAGACCAAAGGCGTCAAAAGTATGGGAGTTTTTTAAACTAGCGCCTAACAAAAGTGTGGTTTGTGCACTCTGCAAAGTGTCGATGGCGTATCATAGCATCACCACCGCTATGCACGAACACCTCAAAAGAAAGCATACAGGCGCCGTTGTGGACGATGGACCGCCAGAAAAGCCACCGTAAGTATTGTCTATTCATGTTTATTAAATTGCCGTAAGTTTAAATATATTTTGTCATTCTAGCTGCTAAATACACGCATTATTTAAGCCATAAAGTTGTCTACCTGCGACCTTAGAATTTCCATTGAATACGTTTTTACGTTTAAAATAACAGAAAATGTGTAGGCTAGATCTGGGCTTATTCTACGTTGATTGACGGTGCCAGTGTTTGTTCGTGCTTGTTGAGAATGTACCGTATCGAAATATTTTATTTCTGACATTATTTGAAGTTCATTTGTGAGGGGGATGCCTTTAATACAATAGATAACATTTGAATAATTGTGATCAATAAAGTTAAAAGGTGTAAGTCAAAGGAACATAGGAAATATTACTGTCTTCATTATTACATGTTAAATAATTATGATGCATTTGTTTTTCTCCTCTCTTTCTCTCTTGCTCTCAGGAAAAGGCAAAGCAACATGAACGAATTCCTGCAAAAGAAGGATTGCTCACCAACATTTGCAGCTGCTCTTACTGACAGTGTTCTCAACATGATTATCAAAGACATGAGACCCCTGTCAATGGTGGAAGATGAGGGTTTCCGTGCTATGGTTAACACTTTCCAACCAGGCTACTGTCTCCCTAAAAGAACATGCTTCACCAACATGATGGAGAGGAGATATGAGGATGAATTCCTGAAAGTCAAACGTGCCCTCTCGTCATCCAGTTCCATGGTCAGTCTAACAACAGATGCATGGACAAGTATTGCCACGGAGGCATACTTGGGCATAACGTGCCATTATATCAACAATGACTGGGAACTCATAAGCTATAGTTTGACTACTATGCCTCTTGAAGAGCGACAAACTGCAGTGAATATTGCATCCTGGATTGAGACGGCAATTGAGAGGTTTGGGATTCCTACAAGCAGGATCAAAGCTGTGGTGCATGACAATGCAGCTAATGTTGTAGCAGCCCTCAAGTTGTTGGAAGAGAGGCATGGGATATCTTCAATCCGCTGTGCTGGCCACACATTGCAACTAGTGGTGAATCAAGCACTGAAGAATCCACAAATTAACAGAGCAATTGGAGCGGCAAGATGCTTGGTGGAACATTTCAAAAAGAGTGAAATGGCCAGTTCCAAGCTGAAAACGAAACAAAAACAAATGGGCAAACCTGAACACAAGCTGATTCAAGACGTTAGTGTAAGATGGAACAGCTCGTACTATATGATCAGCCGCCTGCTAGAGCAGAGGTGGCCTGTTAAAACATTTCCTTGACCTCAAAGCTGAACAGTGGAGCCTGCTGGAAGAGCTAGAACAAGCTCTCAAGCCATTTGAGTGTGAAACTGTTTATCTTAGTGGGGGCTCATATGTGACCCTCTCCTCTCTACCTGCACTCATTAAAGGACTGCTGAAGTCTACACAGAATGCAGCCTTTGACAACACCCATGTGCTGGCATTTCAGGCTGTTGCAGCGAACGAAATCTCAACAAGATCGGAAGTTGAGATGTCCTACAAAGATGCTGGTATCAATACAAACACCACTGTAATCGCAGCTGCCTTGGATCCCAGGTTTTGCAGACTGAAGTTCCTGTCCCCAGATGAAAGCCTGCAACTGCAGTTGAAAGTGCAAGCCCTTGCACTAGAAGCAAAGAGGAGGGTGATGGAGAGTCAGCAACCACAGCATACCATAGAGGGCCAAACATCAGCAGGTGTTACAGAGAAGAGGTCTGTGTCTTTGCTGGACACATTGCTTGGGTCGGACTCTGAGGAAACATCCAGCCAGAATGACAGTGGGGACGAGGCAGATGTCATCAGTCATTCTGTGAGAGAAGAGATTCTCAAGTATTTTGGGGAACAGCCTCTGCCTAAAAGTTCAGATCCTCTGCAGTGGTGGAAAACAAATGAGGCAAGGTTTCCCTCTCTGGCTGTTACGATGACAGCTCTAGTTCTTACACTACAATACACATGTCTAACTGACATGATATTGATTAATATTTGAGTTGGATTTTGAGCTGGACACTTACACCTACTTTAAACATGTTGCACTTTTACTTTAATAAGGGGTTTAATTGAAATAATAGAAAGGAGTTTAATAGCAAGAAAATTTATTTTGGAGTTGCAATACTGACTTATAACAAGTCCTCTTTTTTTATTTATTTTTATCATGTTGGGAGTTCCTAGTTTAAACCTGCAGTTTTGCACTTTAATATGTCAGCCTTTGTTTACATTTTGTTTTGTGCTGCATTATGTAAAAATAAAATGAATTATCTGAGCTGAAATGGTGAATTTTTTTTTTTTTTGGGAGGAAAATTAATCGTTTAGAATAATCGACTAATCGATAAAATAGTCTATAGATTAATCGATTGAAAAATAGTCGTTAGTGGCAGCCCTATGGCCAAAGAAAGATAGTGCCAAGCTTGTGGCTTCATATTCCAAAAGACTTGAGGCGGTAATTGCTGCCAAAGGTGCCACATAAAATTATTAAGTAAAGGCTGTGAATACTTATGTACAAATTATATTTTAGGGCTTTATTTGTAAAAAAGTCATGTTGTCATCATGGGGAATTGTATGTAGAATTTAAAAAGAAAATAATTGAATCCAGCCTTATTCCAGGCTGTAAAATAACGGAATAGGGAAAAAGTGAAGCGCTGTGAATACCCTATTCTGTATGCACTGTATGTTCTCAGACAGAATTACGATACCTATCTCAGTACAGTGAAGCCATTCTCTCATCTCATCGTCCCGCTCTTCACTACAGCGTGCCAGCCACCAATTTTATGGACATTTTTCTACTATAACACTGTTCATTACCCCTGCTAGGTAGCGGGCCAGAGCTAATCAATGGATGCAGACACAGGGGTGATTAGATTTGACTCTTATTAAACCAATAAAAGGTAAATGTTTCCATGATCTGCTTGTATTTAAGAACGGAAGAACCATTCAACCATGATTCGGCGCATTATTCCATAATTTGCATTTCTATTCAATTGTTTATCTGGCGCGGCCGTATGCCCGCTGCACCCATTGTTGTAGTATCCTACTATTATTCCTACGTAGGTGAGCTACCATGAGTGTGTCAAGGTGCATTCACTAGAGACGCAATTGCCATCCGTGTTTGTCGCTGGGTCGAACACAAAAGTTTAAAACATGTTCAAAACATGTTTGCTTCTTGCAATGTGTAGGAAAACAATTGAGTGGGTTGTGCACCGCATTAGAACCCGTCTCAGGGGAAGATGCCTTCAACCATAGTCACTACAAAAACAAACTTTATTAAATGCTAACTACTGCTCTACATGTGGGCGAACAGCTGCTCGCTGTCATCAATGATAATTTTACTTAAATTGCAACGTATTGGGTGCCATGGAAACAAGCAATGGACTAGTTATCTCTTTCTGGTTCACACAGTCAGCACAAACAAGCTCACAATACAGCAAAAGGCTAACATAATTCAACTTAAAATCGTATTGAATTCCTCAAAATATATTTTACCCAAATATTGACAATAGGCAACGTAATTAGTAATTAGTGATCGAAGGAATTCCTCGAGGATCAATCGAGTACTCGTTTGATCAAATCTATTTTTAGAATGCAACGCATCTGCAGCAGGAATAGGCCTGATGATGAACGGCAATATTACCAACCAAACATGTAATGCTTATTCTCCATCAAAACAGTGAGTTATTAGAGTATTCGTTATTTATTTTTGCAAACGTTCAAAACACATTTTCCTTACAAAAATAAATATGCGTCTCACAATATAAATCACGTCGAACCAAGGCCTGTAACAGTTTAAAAAAAACAAAAACAAAACAAGTAGCCTAACCATTGCAAATAATTTAAAGCTGCAAATAAAACGGCAGCAAATGGACTATGGAAATACTCAGCGTTGTGATATTCTCTACACGGCCGGTATTACAGCTGCATCTTGCGGCGGTGAAAATAGCCGACACACTTGGTTGCTGCGGGTCTGCTTTCCCGAACTCACCGTTGTGTTTCATGAGCATATGTTGCCGCATAGTACTTGTAGTACTCTGGTAGCTCGATTTCACTTGGCATATTTTACATTTCACCCTATGATCTGCTATTTCTTTAAAGTATTTCAATTCTTCGCTGCGCTTTGCCTTAACCGCCATCTCTTAACACACGGCACGGAACGCGCCACACAGAAATTTGATACATTTTATTTGTGCCCACGGCATGCGTTAGTGGCGCCGCACAGAAAATGTATACATTTGCTTCAGAAAACTTTGTTTGTGTGTGTATATGCAAACTCGAGTTTGCCTGTCCACCAACCGAGTTCATTTGTAACGAGAAGTACTCGAGTAATCGTTTCCTCACGCCCATCCCTAGTTGTTATTAATTCAATTTGCACAGACAAATTGTGCACAAGACGCGCTATCATTATGTTCAGTGATTCTTTTCAGTGATTTATGTTCAAAATAATGGTGCCTCTTAACAGTATAACCCAAGCATTACGTAGCCAACCATTGCAGCCATAGTACATAAATGAATGGAAAGCAAAACGTCTTTCTTGAAAGCTAGACTATGTAACGTGTTGTCCGCTGTAGCTGGACATCCTGGCCGAGCTTGTGAGGGAAGAATTGAAACTGTATCCTTACAAAATGTACAGAACATTTTCATGTTCTTAGCATCATAAACTAGCCACCCGAAATCCTTCAACCAGTCGGGGGTTGAATTTGTAGACTTTATCGACTACAGTAACAGCATTAACTTTCTCCACGCAGTCTATTCATAATATTGTAATGACCACGGAAGAGGCAGTGAATGAAGTATTCATTAGACAGCGATTTAGATACCTAATAAACTAGGGGTGGGTATTGCCAAAGAAGTCACGATTCGATTCGTATCACGATTCACATGCCACGATGCGATTCTATCGCGATACTTGAATTATTGCGATGCATTGCGAATTTTCACTGAACACTGTTAAAAAAAAATTAAGCCATTACCAGTGGCTGACTGGCTGTGTATGATCTGGATAGTGTGTTCAATTGATAACTCAAAGCAACTCAATTCATACATAGCTGTATTTATTGAAACGACTATTACTGGATACACTGACAAGAAGTGCTAAGGATCTATAAAACTTAAAATAACAAAATAAGGATAATCAGTGCCGTTTACATGGCCTCAGTGGTCCTTTAAACCAATGAAATGAAAACATTCAAACATTTCCCCTTTTGGAAGTAGCTGCCATTATAACAACAATATTATTTCATAAACATAAGAGGACAAACTGATGCCACAAAAAGTGAATAGGCTTTATAAAACTATATAAAAAAAATATATATATATTTTTTTTCTTTTTAATTATTCATTTTTTTAAATTAATAATCGATTCTTGGCGTCAACAATCGATGCAGTAGATCGTGAAAATTAGAATCGCGATGCATCGTCATGACGATTATTTGGCACACCCCTATAATAAACCGTGGAACACACAAGACTGGTAACCATAGCAACGTAGGTAAACAAACCCCGCTAAACCCTCCCGTAGCGCCTCTGTCACGTTAAAATTGTACCGGGGGCGAAAATTGTACCGGCTTACGTCATCAGTTGTCCGTTGCCAGGCAACGGACAACAGATTACGTAAGGGGTTGTCCATTGCCAGGCAGGTTTCAATCGCGCTCATGTTGCCGAAGACGAAATAATATAATACAGATAACGGATCGCTAGATAACTCTTGTTTTTACTTTATATTTGTATTGCATTTAATTGTTTAATCGAATTTAGCTAGTAAACTGAGTGTTTAATGCATATCATAGTCCAGCTAGCTTGTGTTAATTTAATTTCGTTAATTAAATTTAGAGAATAGATTAGGTAATAGATAGATAGATAGATAGATAGATAGATAGATAGATAGATGGGTAGATAGATGGGTAGATAGGTGAGCAGGCATTTACTAACTGGTAAACAGGGCTTGAAAACGAAATTATTTTTCAATCGTTCCGCTCCGAACGGAACCGGTATATTTAACGTTCTCGTTCTTGCGTTCCGCCACCAACATATCGTTCCTGAACCGGTTCGGAACGTGAAATAACGTTCGTTCTTAACATTCCGGCAGTGTTATTGGGCCTAGTCTATTTTTGTGGTCAATAAAAGGGTGACCAGATGTGTCGCTTTGTGCGGACACATCCCGCACAAAGCGACACATAAGCACTTTATTATTTATTTCATGTTTTTATTTGAAGCGCTAAAAACAGTGCAATGTTGTGATGTTTTAATAAATGTAGTCTTCTATCTGATTAAATTGTAAGAATTGTATTCGTTCGCACTTATTTGACACTTGTTCTGATGATTTAAATAGCTTAAAGTGTAAAAACGGAATTCATGAAAATTAAAATGGAAAAAATTGAAATTGGAAAAAAAAAAAATCGGAACTTGGAAAAAAAAATATCGGATTTCATAGGGCCCTACTAATGACCTCCTCCATCTCTCCGCTGCCAACCCCTCTTCAGTCACTGAATCTGTGGTTCTCTACAATTCATCACTCAGCTCCCTCCTGGACCGCCATGCCCAGTCAAGCCCAGAACCGTCACCTTCACATGGTCAGCCCCCTGGTACACCAGTGAGCTACAACTACTGAAGAGAACGGGGTGTGTTTTTGAACGGTGTTTCATGGACTCGGGACCGGGAACATCAGAAGGCCTACAGCAAGTCCCTCACTGACACACGGTCCCGGTTCTACTCCCACATAATCAACAATAGCCGTGGTAACTCAAAGCAGCTTTTCTCAACCATAAATCATCTCCTCAAACCTCAGACCCCCTACACTCAGACAACACATAGGAAGGGTGCAGCAGCTTCATCTCCTTCAAATCGAAAGTAGACAACACCCGCCCCTCCGCCCTGCCCTCTCTCTAGCCCCCCAGCCTCCCCACCCTCCCCTCTCTCCAGCCTGCCTGCTCTCTCTTCTCCCCAGCCCCATTTCCCCTCCTGCATCTCCATTCACATCCGCCAACCCTCCGTCCGGGACTACTCTGCACCTCTGCTGTTTCACCAACATCACTCAGCATGAGATTGAAGACATCCTAAGGATGATGAAGCCCTCCACCTGTGACCTGGACCAATTTCCCTCAACCCTGATAAAAAGTCACTCCTCTGCAATTAGTCACCAAAATCATCAATCAGTCTCTCCGGTTCAGCCATGTCCCCACGTCTCTGAAAACTGCTGTCATCAAGCCATTACTCAAAAAGCCCAGCCTTGACCCCGAAGCACCTGCCAACTACCGCCCCATCTCCAACCTCCCTTTCCTATCAAAGCTGTTGGGAAAGGTCGTTTCTGCCCAACTCCACAACCACCTCATAACAAAGTTCCAGTCTGGTTTCCGCTCTGGCCACAGTACGGAAACGGCCCTGGTCAGGGTCACCAATGACCTGCTGATGACTGCTGGCTCTCCATCACTTCTCATCCTTCCCGACCTCACTGCAGCATTTGACACCGTCGACCCCCATATCCTTCTACACCGCCTTCACCACTCCATCGGACTCTCTAACACTACCCTGGCATGGTTCACTTCATATCTCTCGGACAAAACAGAATATGTATCCCTGGGTGGTGCTATTTCGTACACGCACTCTCACTTGTGGTGTCCCTCAAGGATCAGTCCTTGGCCCCACCCTCTTCACGCTAAACATGTTCCCCCTTGGTCGTGTCATCAGCCGGCATGGAATATCTTTCCACTGCTACGCTGATGACACTGAACTCTACGTAAAAACGAACCCAACCCCTCTCCAGCCCTATCCACACTTTCCACCTGCCTGGAGGCGATAAAGTTGAGGATGGCGGCTAACATCCTGCAGCACAATGGCTCAAAAACGGAAGCCATTCTTGTTGGCACTCCACACGAGACCCGGTCATCCACTATCACCAGCATCAGCTTCTCCGGCCACGACATCCACCACTCCTCCTTAGTCACTAACTTCAGTGTCAGAATGGTCCGTCACCTGACCTTTGAGACCCACATTCAACATCTTTGCAAAACCTCCTCCTTCCACCTCAGGAACATTGCAAAACTCCGCCCCATACTCACTCTCCCCGATTCTGAAAAACTTGTCCACGCCTTTGTCTCCTCCAGGCTGGACTACTGCAACACACTCCTCATCAGGATCCCCAGCAAGAATATTCAGCGGCTGCAGTACATCCAGAATTGTGCTGCCAGGATCCAGATGGGGGTGCCGAAGTACCGCCACATCACACCCATCCTCAAACCCTCCACTGGCTTCCCGTCCAGTACAGGATTGAATTCAAGATTTTCCTTCTGTCCCACCAGTGCCTCCATGGCACTGCCCCCCTATACCTCAAAGAACTCATCACCCCCCATTCCTCCTCACGCCATCTCCGCTCTGGACAGGCCAACATCCTCCAGCTTCCAAGGACAACGCTCCGAATTATGGGCGATCGCGCCTTCTGCTCAGCTGCACCCACTGTGCGACTGTGGATTCTTTTAAAGGTCCCATGACATGAAAATCTCACTTAATGAGGTTTTCTAACGTAAATATGAGTTCCCCTAGCCTGCCTATGGTCCCCCAATGGCTAAAACTTGCGTTTGGTGTAAAACGAGCACTAGCTGTTCTGCTCGCCTTTGAAAAAACAGAGGCTCAAGTGCGCTGATTTGGAATGTCTGTATTCATGACGTCATCAGGAATCTCAGCTCCTCCCCTTACTCTGCCTGGCCCGCCCGGAGACGTTGGCCAGCCAATGAGACTCGACTGTGTGTGTGTGTGTGTGTGTGTGTGTGTGTGTGTGTGTGTGTGTGTGTGTGTGTGTGTGTGTGTGTGTGCACACACTGTAACGCAAGTGTTTCTTGTCGGTTCTTTGACGTGTCTTGTATTTCCACAACGAGACTGTTGTGGGGGTTATCTGAGCCATGGTTGAGAAGGAATTGGGGGAAAGGAACTTTGGCTTTGACTGGCTGAAGTACATGAACTGCAACATGCCGCCGGTTGCCGCGAGGCACCATCGCCCGGCAGCGGGCAGCTGGCAGCAGGCAGCGCCCGGTTCAGTCGACTTCAGGTTGATGTGAAAGTGGAAGAACCAGAGACGTCGCAGAACCCGACAAAGTCGTTTGTGATTCATAATATCGTCTGGAGGCGCACACAGCTTTTGGCCGTGATAATATGTATTAAATGATAAATAAGATTTCTATGTATTATATGATATTATTTCGATATAGAGCTCCAGGACTGTAACGCAAGTGTTGTACACTTCCTTATTATTTGGATAACCGTTCTGCTTTTGGCGTTATGGCGCATAACACGTCGGACTCTCGTCTCTGGTATTTCTACAACAAGACTCGTATTGGGGGTTATCTCAGCCATGGTTGAGAAGGAATTGGGGGAAAGGAACTTGGGCTTTGACTGGCTGAAGTACATGAACTGCGTCATGGAGGAGAAAGGGATTGTTGGCGGCGAATGTCTCCAGCTTGAGACCCGCTGAGGGACCACCGCGGGAGGCGGAGGTGCCTAAGCGCTGCCCGGCAACGATCCCTTTCTCCTCCTTGTCGCGGTTCAGTCTACTTCACATTGATGAGGACGTTGAATAACCAGGAACGTCGGAGAACCCAACGCGGTCGTTTGAGATTCATACTATCGGCTCACACAGCTTTTGGCCATTATAATATATATTATATGATATAGATATCTATGTAGGCTATATGATAATATTTAGATATAGAGCTCCAGGACTCCCGTGTGTTCTAGAATATTTACTAGAGCTGTCAGTTAAACGCGTTATTAACGGCGTTAACGCAAACCAATTTTAACGGCGTTAAAAAAAAAATTGTATCGTCCTGTTTTGATCAGTACATGCCAATGTTGATATCAATAAAAAAACATTTGCACAAGGCAAGCCGATGCACTTCACCATGTTGATAAGATAATTAAAATGAGAAGAATTATGGGACAAAAAAATCAAGGGATATTTAGCATAGAAAAATAATTTGTGATTAAACGCGATTAATCGTGAGTTAACTATGACATTAATACAATTAAATATTTTAATCGCTTGACAGCTTTAATATTTACAGAACACGGCTAAAGGCTGTGTGCGCCTCGCCATTGCGATACATCCACTGTAAACAGAGCGCATGGTACCGTGGCTGCAAGCTGCTCAGGGCCACACCCCCACCCTCCTCCTTGACCCGCCTCGCTCCTCCTCATTTGCATTATAGCTACAGACACCAAAACAGCGCATTTGGGGGAAGCTCAATGTGCGACTGGCTCGGAGTGGCTGTAACTCTGCACCACGGCTGAATTTCGGGAACGTCTTTGAATACTGTGTTAGTTGCCCACTAATACCTATATTAAAGAATACATAAAATAGCATGTCATGGGACCTTTAAAAAAATTCAGATTTTCGTTTTAATCAAATTAGTCTTTTATGTTGTTTTTATCTTTTAACATGTGCATTGTAGCACTTTGAGGTCATTCAGTTGATGCGTTATAAATAAAATGTATATAATATATCACGGCCAAATGCTGTGTGCGCCTCCAGATGTTATTATGAATCTTAAAAGACTGCGTTGGGTTCTCCGATGTCTCTCCACATCAATCGAAATACAGATTGAACCGCGACATGGAGGAGAAAGGGATTGTTGCTGTTTGTGGACTCCCGAACTCCCGCCGGAGCTCCAACCAGAGCTCCCGCCAGAGATCTACCGCCGGAAGTTTCAAGACTCCGCTCCGGCGGAAGTCCGGGAGCTCAGCTCCAGGAGACCGGCGGGAGTCCGCGAGTCCGCAAGCAAAAAAGATACCTTACCCATGTCGCTGTTCAATCTGGACTTTGGGGAGTCAAAGCCAAAGTTCCTTTCCCCCAATTCCTTCTCAACCATGGCCGAGATAACCACCACTACGAGTCTTTACTTGTTGTGGAAGCACCGGAGATGTCTGAGAACCATATCTAAAAGCTATCTATTCCTTTTTTTGCAAAACTGACAATGCCACAATTCTTAAGCGAGAATTTAACCGTGGATGGCGGATTGAACGGTTACATTTTATATTGAGTATTGCAACATCCGTAGTCAACACCCATGCACACATTATTGGTCAAATCGATGTAATTGTCGTCTATGTAAAAAAAAAAATCGATGACAATAAAAGGTATCGACAGATACTGTGTGAATAGCTATTACAATAGACTAAGTATGCCTATAGGTATCCTTGATAAACCCCCCACCTCCTCTATAATGACGAGAGTGCTAAATGATGACGTGACCAACAGTCCATGACTGGCAGTGATGACTTAGTGGGAAGGGACTGCTTGGCTCGTAGCTTGCTGGGTGATGACTCCACCGCCACACCCCTACACTGCAGATATCAATCATACAGTACACATACCTTAATCAGAGAGGTTGTTAACAGAGGTTGCATACATATTTGATTGTTTATAACAAGTTATTACATAATATTGCCAAACTCCGGCCTACACTCACCCTGGCAGATGCAGAGAAGCTCGTCCATGCCTTTGTCTCCTCCAGGTTGGATTTCTGCAATGCACTCCTCAACGGGATCTCTAGCAAGAGCATCCAGAAGCTCCAGTACATACAAAACAGCGCTGCCAGGATCCTGATGAGGGTGCACAAATATTCACATCACCCCAATCCTCAAATCCCTTCACTGGCTCCCTGTCACATTCAGAATTAAATACAATGTCTCCCTCCTCACCCACCAGTGCATCCACGGACATGATCCCCCTACCTCCAGGAGCTCCTCAACCCCCAGACCACCTCATGCACCCTTCGCTCTACATCAACACACACCCTCAGACTGACTAAGACCAAGCTCCGCACTGTGGGCGATCTGGCTTTCTCCGCTGCTGCCCCAAGACTATGGAACGCCCTCCCTGACCACCTGAAGGCCCCACAGACTACAGCTTTTTTTAAACGAAACCTTAAGACTTATATTTTTAAAAAAGCGTTTTGCTAATTTCTCTTTTGCAGTACATGCATTATATGTTTTAACAACCCTTTATATTATTTTTTGTCTTTGAAACTCTGCAGCACATTGATATTTTCAAATGTAAAGTGCTCTACAAATAAAAAGTATTATTTATTATTATTATTAATATTACTACATCTGTATATCCCATATTTTAGATGGGCAGGCTAATGATAACATGACGCTGACATTAGTTGACCTTGGATTTTCTAAATTCTAAATTTAAATTCTGAAAAGGTTCCATTGGTAAGAACACGTTTCTTTTTTTAAATGCTTAAATAGGCAAAACTACAATATCACAAGTAAGTGCTGTGTCCTATTCGGTTACGGGAGAGCTTCAATGTAATGCTGGTCACAGAGCATACGAGCCACAGAGCACTTAGTAGAAAGACGACATGTGTCAGAAGATTCCAGTTCAGGTCTTGTTCTGTGTGATGCATGGCGCCTTCCTTTTAACCTTCAACTGAGACAGCCTAACCAGGCAGCATAACCTAACTACACAAAACATTTTGGAATTAAGTATATTGTCTATGGGTAGCTAGCTGGATGCAATAACTAAGTGAAAGAAACAGCAGTGTTTGAATAACAGCCTTCTTTGTTTATTGTGATAACGAAGCAGACAACTTATGTTGGTCTGCTTCGTGAGGACCAGGTAGAGAAAAAGAAAACAAATCGTTGATTGAGGCGTTTAAGTGAATGGATTCCGAAGCGCTGCGTTTATCACTAAGTTGGGAGCTGGTTCTCAGCATGCTTCCTCTGAATGTTTCCAAACTAATACGTAATTAGTGTGTTTCCTATACTTGCAGTTGTAATGAAGCATTGGCCATACACTGCCATGTTGCCTATGTTTGCCACCTATTAAGGAAATTATTGAACTTGAAACAAAGCCATGATTTGTAACCTTCATCTGCTATCTAATACTATTTATTTGAAATACCTTGTGCACATTAGATAAGTGTCTGGTTATTGACTGAAATGGTTAAAATTCTAATGAAAATCGGTCAATTAAGATAACTGAAATGTTTTTTCCTGTCGCACTTGCCTGCAATGGAAGTTGACCCAATCTTATTATAGGAAGCAATTCTCAAGCATTGCAAATGGCTTACTGTGTGTCCATCAACAGGTATGCCGATGCATCCAGTTAGCTGACGTGTGCAGGCACCCCCAGGGTCCTTGTGCCCCCCTCTATGATGGTGGACATCCCAGGGGAGGCGCACAGCCCGGCTGCCCGCCTCAGGTTCTCCATGCTGGGCAGCCCTCTTTACGGAGACCTGCTGGATGACCTAGAGGACATATCACGCTCCATCAGCAATGATACACTGGGTTCACTGGACCTCCCAGACCTTCAGAGCACTGGGCCAGGCTCGGAGAGAACCGTCATACTGGGTGAGGCGACACAACCTTTCTCCTATGCCTTGGAAAATGGTCTAAAGATCTAAACGTGTCTGTAGGGTAATCAACACGTCAGGACTCCAATCAGTTCATCAAATCTACTTTTATTTTGAACAATTGCCATGTGCATTCAACTTTCATGTGATCAACGATTTGCCTAGAAGTTTTGTTTTAGCCATTTATCAGACCAGGGTAATGGTTTTTTTCTAGTTTGCATGACAATCCGCGAGGTGCTTCAACCAGGATGCACACATTTAAAAATAATTAAATGGTTGGACACATGAAGTGAAGAGTTAAACAAATAGCTAAATGGTTAAAGTTTTATTAAATTTAAGATAATATATAGAATAGATGAGCTATTACAGCTGACAGTATGAAATGGTTGAATCAAGTGTGTGCGCTTCTGCAATGCATGCGTGTGTGTCATCACTTGTAGTAACCAGGAAGCGTTATTGACGTACATCTAGTTCGAGATAAGCTCACAAAACGATAAGGCTTGTACGGTTGGAGTCTCTTTCATATGGCGTTTAGTTTGTGTAGATAATATTATGACGTGAAAAAGATTGTTTACGTATGCATTTAGCTTCTATCGGGAGTACATCGGATATGTAAGAAGCAGCTAGCCTCTAGCTATATAAATGGGTCTCCCAACAAACAAACGCCGATTTGTAATAATCATGTTTCCCATTGATTAATCATTTTTAATTGATTGGACGTCCGAAATGGTTGGCTTTTGTGATTGCCAAGCTAGTTGCTATCACAACAGCTGTGATCCGCTCTAGCCGAGGTTGGTGCGTGTGATGTGATGGCGCACCTCCTCGGCAATAGCCGAGGAGAGCCATGCAATAGCCAGGTCCAGGCTGTTGCACTTTTTTCTTCAAGGTTGAAATACAGCCACACTGCTGAAATGGTTTTTCAACCGGTAGCTCTCTTGCGGTAGCTCTCATGCGCCTAATTGACAACTAACTGTTGTTATCACGTGACACGCTGCGCAGATCGGATCATCTTTCTTTCTCCCCTCCGATATCTGATCCAGCGTAATGGGCCAATATCGGAACGATACCGATGCCGTGGATCGGCCATTATCCTAGACGGTTGTCAATTACAGGTGACCGCTGTATTTTGTTGTGGCCTGTTCCGAATGTTTTTCCACCTTTTCGTCATCCGCATGCATACAATGACACAAATGATATTGATGTGCAAGTACAGTGAATTGCTTGCTGTATACATAAGCAGCCACACTTCTACAATGTTCACTTCACAGCCGTTCATTATTTTATCTCGCGCTTGGAATGGTGAATGCTTTGAAAGGGTTCTTGCACAAGCTTTGACGTGAACACGAATGCAAACAGAGCAAAACAAATCCTTGATATAACTACTTTGAATCCTACTTTCTCCTGCAACTTTAGGTAGAATTTAGGTAGAACAATCAATCATATGACACGTTGTGTAGAATCATAGTTGATTCAAACCACAACTTTCAGATTGCAGGAAAATCTGCCAATGCATCTTTAAATAAATAGCTTAGCAAGTTGGATTTCAAAATCTACCTTAGACGATCTAAGACTTTATAACGATCTAAGACTTTATGACGATCTAAGAATCTAAGACTTTATGACTATCTAAGACTTGCCTAACAAAACATTGTCACCTTTAAGCTGGGGTCATGACCTTAAAGGGGACATATTATAACACCAGGTTTGAGTGTGATTAGCCTTACAAGCCGTTTCGAAAATCTGCCCCTTATGACATCACAAGTGGGCGTGTCCACCTAGATGTGTGCTGGATAGATCAGTCTAGCAGCCTACCCAGTGGACTGAAGTAAACGTGGCTCATCTATCCAGCACAGATCTAGGTGTACACGCCCACTAATGATGTCAGAAGGGGCAGATTTTCATGTGTAATATGTCCCCTTTAACCATTGACCTGGGCAGTGGCCTGCATTGTGCCAGTGCTATGTATATTTGTGGCATCATTGGTAATACCCCTTTCTCTCTCTCTCTTCTTCCTCTTCTTGGGTGGTGCAGACAGCCTGACCCCTGCCTCCAGTCCGTCCTCTGTATCCAACAGTGTGAATCCCGGTGGCGAGGAAATGCCCTGCCCCCTGACTCCTCCCCCTGTCCTCCAGTGCAGAGTGTGCTCTGACAAGGCGTCGGGCTTCCACTATGGGGTGCACGCCTGCGAGGGCTGCAAGGTGAGACCCAGACCCAGACAGATCTAGAGATTTTAGTGCTCCGTGCTCCAGCCGAGCAGTATCTGGAATTGAACCTCCTCATTTTTTAAGTTACATTGTCATTTCAATCGGGTGATCGAATAGCTCTGTGTTTGCATTTTGGCTAAAAGTGCATTTGGCCTTTCAGTTTTCTTTATCTGCTATAACCATTATCTTATTAAGCATGTTTGCGTAAATTTGTTCCTTCCCCTCGGGCAAATGATGGGGGAAGCCAGGCAATGTGATGTCAATGTCAAATTGCTTTGTGTCATATATTTAGGGGTAGGCTAGGCGTTTTTATTCATATTAGTTCAAATTAATAACCAAACATAATTTTATGATTAATTATTAGTTACAAAAATAAAGACATTCAATATTGTATGATATTATGTATTGTGTGACCCAACACATACATACAACTGCATATACATGTACAGTGATGTTGCTAGGTACGCGTCCTGCGTCCCTGACGCATTAAAATCTGAAAGGACGCACTAAACTCACTATCCATGCGTCCCGGGGACGCATCTCATTTTCCCCATGAAAAACGATACATTGTGAACATTAAACAACTCGTGTTTAATCACAGTAACTGGCCAAAGAAACCTTCTTGTGAGCAGATCGGACAAGCGCTGTTTCAACCCTCTGCGCATCTACTTGGCGCAGACGTGTTCCCCTGTACAAAGTATCGCGACATGCTAATTTAGCCGCTACCAAAACAACTAGCTCGTCACCGCTGATTTCAATTAAAAATACGAACTTCATAGTAAATAAACCCACGTTTCCACTGCTCGATGCTGTGCTCATTCGTGTCGAATGAGCAAATCAAACAGGATTTTTTTGCAATCCTTCTGATTGAATATATGTACATTTATGACAAAATCGTGAGGACTAGGCTTGTGACACACACACACACACACACACAAATGTGGCGCTCGCGCGGTAATAGCTCATTGGTGCCACCTAGTGATCATTATGTGCAAATGCACAGCCTCTCATTAAAATGACTTAGGGGTCATTTGACCCCTCTTGCGGCGCTAGGAGTAGGTAAAAATGGCCCGGCGTTTCTAGTGTTAAACATGAACGGTTGAGTACTCCAGCTCTAACCATATCATACCACCATCAAGGAGTTTAACACTATTAATTTAATTTAAGAAATAGAATAATAATAAAAAAGAAACACATTTTTTAAACTGGGGAGTCGACTCGGGACCCATTGAATTTCTCAGGGACCCACCCAACTCGCCACCTGTGGGTCCCGGGGACTCACTACATTGAAAACCTATCAACATCACTGCATGTACATCACTTTCATGTGGGTGCTTCAAATGTAGTGGTTGGGAGGGTAGAAGGTGTGTGTTTGTCTGTTAGGGTTTCTCCAGGTCGCACACTAGACGAGCCAGGGGGTCCCACATCGGGCATAGTTTCGTCGTAGGAACACACCTAAAACGCACACACAAACACACCTCAGAAGATATGATTTTAGGTCTGGTGTTTGATATGAGTGGTAATGGATTAGCTTTGAGCAATGCTGGAGGCTGTATGGCCGCGTTGTGAGTGGTCTCTGAGCTTCTTGGAAACACAACCTGTACCAATTAAAGGGATAAGCAGAGAAATCTCTGAATTGGTGTTTGTGTCTGTGGTTTCTGGTTTATGTAAGGTGCCTTAGAAACCAGCCAGACTGACTAGCCCCTCGAGCTGGGTGAGGCTGCACACATGCACTATATTGGGCCATTGATTGAACAGACTCAAGGACAGAGCGCTGACATGTTAGAATTCACCACCTGCTCTGTGTTTAACATCTCGCCAACTCTCAAAGAAACAGTTACAGCCACATCTATCTGTGTGTTGGTGCCGGAGGAGCCCAGTTAAGCCATCCAGGTGGCATGTGGGAAGAGCATCTGCTAGAGTCTTTCTTTAGGTGATTCGGATGAGTTGTGCATTGTCATGGAAATTCCTTTGAGATATTGATTCTAGGACAGATGATACTTCTAGTGCAAAGTTGAGCTTTGTATTAGAAGTATAGCTTTTAAAATAGTTTGAGAAAATGTACTTGGTTTATATGCATACACCAGTCTCCTCTAGCAGAGTGAGCCCGGAATACAGTTTCTTGTCTTCTTTTATTTTCTTTGAGAGTTTCACCCCCTCCACGCAATTCTATAACCTATACATCATGGGTGAAATGTTAACATAAAGGAGTTTTTCTCGTATAGATACTGCTTCCTTGTGACCGGTTCACCATGTGCAAAAGTTGAACAACAAAGGGGAACTTAATCAAACTAGTTAACAGAAAAATAAGTTTAAATGTTAAAACTAAGTTATGGATTTTACATCACAGCATTCAGAAGTGTAGTTCACTGGGTTATATATAGATATAGATATTATAAATATATTTGAGAGGGAGAGAGAGTAAGTGAGAGTATATGCTGTAGTTCAGGTGAGGTAGGGGTCAAGCTAGTGGCTCTCCTGCGTAACCTTTCCCCTAGTTGGCCTTCAGCCAAGAGGAGCCAGCAGGAGGACATTGGTTTGTTCTACAAACACTACACTACACAGTCAATGGTTCTGCTTAAAGGATTAATACAGGATAGAAAGCTCTTGGATTGTTACAAAATGTCTGACATCGATGTACAATACATTTGAAGTCTTTTTTTTTGGAAGTGTAATTGCTTTGTTTGCTGTTGGTATCAGGTTTTATACAAATGTATCTGGTGTGCCATTTTACCAACTTAACAAACGTCTGTACACATCAAATCAGTACCGAAATCGGTGGAACTGGTTTTGAAGATGTGTACAGACGTTTGAAAAGTTGTGTGGTATATAGTGGCTTCATTAGGAAAGAGATTTGGGAATGGACGTTGATGTCCCTACCAATGTCAATGGACAACTGAATCGGAAAGACTGTTTAGACGGACGGGACTAGTGGTGTCCTTGACTCATAATCATCATAGTGGTGTCTGATTCCTCCAGGCAGATCCATCGAAGCCTGATCGTCATAGTTGGGTCTGATTCCTCCAGACCCATCGTAGCCTCATCGTCATAGTGGGGTCTTATTCCTCCAGATCCATCGTAGACTCATCGTCATAGTGGGGTCTAATTTTTCAAGCCAGACCCGTCGTAGACGATGGTCGAATCACAGATGATCATGATGACTTTTACGCGGTTTAAATGCTTGAAAATAATAAATTAGCTTATCAGGGAAACAGGCAAAATGTTATTATTTAGTCATATAAATACCGTATTTTCCGCACTATAAGGCGCACCGGAGTATAAGCCGCAGCAGCTAAATTGAATGATGTGTACATATATAAGCCGCACTGGACTATAAGCCGCAGGTGTTTTAATGTTTAATTACCATTAGGGCTGGCCCGAATGCCATTTTTCTGGCTTCGAATACTCGTTGGTTTTTCCAAGCAAATATTCGAATACTCGTTCCAGAAAAAAACACCATCAAAAACAACATTAATAATCCCCATATACTCCCTGGAACCGATTTTGACAGTATCTGCATATTTTGTTGAATATTTAATAGCTTTTGAATGTTAATTAGTAGGCCTAAGTAGGTTGAAGTTCCTTAGTTTTTCCCCGTGAAAGCGAACAGCTGTTGTTCCGTTCCAAATCAGCTGTCCTCTGCCATCTCAGCCCTTACGGGAGCTTTTCAATTCATCCTGGAACGTGCATCTTTTCAGGGAATTTGTACAATAAATCCATAACAAATACCGAATATTGATTGTCTTATGTGTCCATATTATATCCATTATATTGTCCAGGTATTCCCAAGGCGCTCACGCTCTGCAGCAAGCCAGTCACAGTTGATTGGCACGGCGCTGTACAGCGAACGTGAACAAACACCTAAGCTAAGGTTAGCATTTCGTGGGAGCGTGTCTATGTTCCCCGGGTCCTATGTTCCCCGGGTCCTATATTCCCCTCTTTGTATGAGACTGGGGAACATAGGACCCTTTTTTTTTATTTATTTTTTTTTATACTTTATTTTTCGTTTTATATATGTGAACAAACAAAAGAGGGCTAGGACATGACAGTACACACATTTGGAAGCCGGTACAAAAAAGAAAAGCATAGGTGCAATACACAATACAAATATTTCTCACATTGGAATGGAGTGAAATAGAATCAGGAGTCTTTATGTTTGTAGCGATCCCATTTTTTCCAATACTCCTCTCCTTTATCCTTTTGAAGCCGCAGCACAAAAGTCAAATTCTCCATTGCCTGGATAGAGTTTATAATGTTTGTTAAGTGTCTCATGGTAGGAGGATTCTTCTGGAGCCAGCATTTAGTAATTGCTTTTTTACTTGCAACCATGAAAATCTTCAGGAGGTAAGTGTCTCCTTTACTGAGACCTTCAGGGAGTTCTCCAAGATATAAACAGTTAAAAGAAAAGTCAAATATTATGTCCAGAGTCTCCACAATTAACTCTCTCACTTCCCTCCAAAAAGGTATAATACAAGGACAAGACCAAAAAACATGAACATAATCTGCAGAAATCCCACCACACTCCCTCCAGCAGGAAACCTGCGTACCGCAAAATTTTGATGTCTGGTTAGGGGTAATAAAAAATCTTATCAAATTCTTCCAACAAAAATCTCGCCAGAAATAAGAGTTTGTGGAAGTGGATTGATTTTTCCAAATTTGAAGCCACGTTTCTTCTGGAATTACTATATTAGCCTCTTTTTCCCAGCGCTGTCTAATATAATCTGTTGAGTTTTTATTCAATAAAGTAAAGCTTTTGTATAGTTTTCCAGTGATACCTTTGGTACTTTTGGAATCATAAGCTTCTATAAAAATTTGAATTATTTTCGAGGGTTCAGTTAAATTAGGGGTCTTTATTGTTTTCAGAAAAAAGTGGCGGATCTGTAAGTAACGATAAAAATCTTCTTTACCCAACTCATAAGATTGACGCAAATCCTCAAAAGATTTTAGGTTTCCGTTCTTTATTATCCTACAGAAGGAGGTGATTCCTCGCTTAGTCCATTGTTTGTACCTATGGTCCTGTAAAGCTGGAGGGAAGTGTGGATGGAATGCAGGCCAGCTCAACACTCCAATTTCTCTACAGAGCTGATATTTCTTTACTACATCTGACCACATTTTCAGAGAGAAACTAGTACAATGATTATGTAGCTGGTGAACATCATTAAACCTGCCAGGGCAACCCAGAACTGACTGGATAGGTATTTCAATTAAAGATAGCTCAATATCTTTCCACCTAGCTTCATAAGATGGGTTACACCAACATACAAGATACCTCAGCTGGGCTGACAGATAGTAATCTTTAAGACAAGGCAGGGCCACGCCACCCCTCTCCCCCGGCTGTTGTAATGTTGAGTATCTCACCCTTGGTCGTTTATTGTTCCAAATAAATCTTGAAAAATGTTTATCCCACTCTCTGAATTGTTTTGCAGGAATCTCTATTGGAAGTGCTGAAAATAAGTACAATAATCTTGGGAGAATATTCATTTTGATTGTCCGAATTTTACTGCCGAGGTCGAGGGGGAGCAAGCTCCACCTGCCCAGATCATCATATATTTTCCTATTTATCTGTTTATAATTAACATCATATAATTGTGAAAGGTCTTTTGTCAGTGAGACACCAAGATATTTAAGTTGTGATTGGTGCCAATTAAATTGGTGCCTGTCCATCAATTGCTTTGAGGGCGTAAAGTGAAAGGTCAAGACTTGGGTTTTTTGTACATTCAGTGTATAACCAGAATATTGCCCATACGTTCCCAGGATGTTCATAAGCAATGGGATACCAGATTCAGGATTTTTAATTGTGACAAGGACGTCGTCCGCATATAGAAAAAATTTGTTCTCTACACTTCCCACATCTATACCCTCCAGAGCAGTCTCTTCTCTGATAGCCTGGGCAAGGGGCTCGATAAAAAAATTAAAAAGTAGTGGACTTAATGGGCAACCTTGCCTACATCCTCGTTGTAGCATTATTTGATTCGAAAGGCTCCCATTAACTTTTATCCTCGCTGTTGGGGAGGAGTACAGCATTCTTATGCATTGTATAAATGAATCACTAAAACCAAATCTTTCCATAACTTGAAATAAGAAATCCCATCCTACCGAATCAAATGCCTTCTCGGCATCAAGGCTGAGAAGGACTGCGCTTGATGTTCCTTTTGTAATTTGATTAATAATGTTTAGGGCTCTTCTAATATTATCATGTGTTTGCCTATTACTTATAAAACCTGTTTGGTCCTCATTTATCAAGGAAGGCATTATTGTGTTTAATCTTTTAGCCAATATAGCTGCGTACAGTTTATAGTCTATGTTTAAGACACTTATTGGTCTATACCCTTTGCAGTCCATTTTGTCTTTTCCCTCCTTTGGTATTACTGAAATAAATGCCTCGCTCCAAGATGGCGGGAGAGCCCCACCCCTGAGAGTGTAGTTGAAAGAAGCCTTCAGTAAAGGAACCAAGAGTTTTTTCATGCACTTATACCACTCCGGAGGAAATCCGTCACAGCCTGGTGATTTATTGGCTCTAAGATTTGAGATTCCATTATCTATTTCCTCAGTTGAGATTTCACAAATTAACTCCTCGTTTTGGTTTTTACCTATTGAGGGGAGATCTAAAGAAGAGAGAAATGTTTGAATTGTAAGTCTGTCTGATTTGTCTGGCTGTGTATATAGTAATCTGTAATATTTTTCAAATGCACTCTGAATTTCCTCTAATTTAGTAGTTACCTTATTTGTGATAGGATCCCTAATTTTGTGAATTGAGTTTTCTGCTTGCTGTTTTCTAATTCTCCATGCAAGCATTTTAGACGCTTTAGGCCCTGCCTCATAATATCGCTGTTTCAAAAATTTCATTTTTTTTTTCAATTTCCTCACTAAGAATTTTGTCTATCTCCTGCTTAACAGGCCTCATTTGCTCACGTAAAGAGGGGTCGTTGTTAGTAGTATGAAGTTGCTCAAGATTTTTTAATTGCTTCTGCAAGTCTGACAGCTTTTTATCTCTGATCTTTTTTAGTCTAGCACACTTAGCGATGATTTTTCCTCTAAGAAATGCTTTTGCTGCATCCCATAGAATTGCAGGACTGACTTCTCCATTATCATTATGTTCTAAATAGGTTTCTACTTCCTTGGCCATTTCAGTTTTAAATGAATTACTATTTAATAAACCAGTATTCAGCCTCCATAAAGTAGTTTTAGGATTTCTATCTAAAGTAAATTTCAAAGTTAAACCTGAGTGATCAGAAATATCTCTCTGTCCAATTGTGCAATCTTTCACCTTATGGAAATCTCTGCTAAACATGAAGATATAATCGATTCTAGAGTATATATTATGCCTTGCAGAGTAAAAGGTAAAATCACTATCGTGTTTGTGTAAATATCTCCAAATATCTATTAGTCCAAGGTCTTGCAGAATTTTATTTATTTGTTTTTCTAAGAGATTCTTTCTTCTCACTCGATTTGTTGTGTCTAATTTAGGATTAAGAAGTAAATTAAAGTCCCCTGCACATAGACATGTGCCACATGTTTCTGCAGCAATGAGGTTAAATACCTCCCTGAAGAAAGAGATGCTGCTACCAGGGGGTGCATATACGTTACACAGAGTAACTTCTTCCTGCTCTATTTTTCCCCTGACTAGAACAAATCTACCCTCTTTGTCTTTATGTTCTGCGATCAATTCAAAACAAACAGAATTCGGAATAAGAATGGCTACTCCCCTTTTCTTTCCTGTCCTGTGTGAGGAGAAAAAGGTATTTCTAAATCCAATTTTCTTAAATTTCTCATGTTCTATAGCAGACAGATGCGTTTCCTGCAGAAAAACTATATTAATTTTTTCTCGTTTCAACTTTGCAACTATTTTGCTCCTTTTGATGGGATTGTTTATGCCATTCACATTCCAAGACTGTATATTATAATACTGCATTCACATTAGTCACCATAAACATGTTTTCTTGTACCTTTAAGAATTCAGTCAAAGCCCTCACAACACAAACAACACAAGATATAACATTCACTGAACATGTGATAAACTTACAGAACAGGTCTTCCATTTCGGAGGTTCTCTTGAAACCTCTTTAGGTTGAGGGGGGAATGCCACTAAGTGGGGCCCCTCAGCAAACTTAGGAAATAAAATATGAGAAAAAAAAAACACTGAAAAAAGTGGTGGCCTATTATGAAGGTCAGCTGCATCGAACCACTGCTATAATAACTTGTATTTAAGGGAGGTCACAGGTTCCACATGAGTCTTTACTGTGCCTTTATGTTTATAGCTTATTTAGCTTATTGTAACATTAAATGAAGGTATTGATTGCTTAAGAACCATGAACTTAGATAGATTAACCTATCTCTATGAGGAAGGGGCGGAGAAAATTACTCATCCATTATTATGGCATGCTGGCTGGCCTCTGAAACACCTTCAGCTTCTCGCGTGCGCTCTCCTGACAGTTATGCGCGTTCCCTTCTCGCCGAGTCCCTGCTGTACTCCACGGTAGAAGTTTGTTGATGGTCTCCACGGTGATGTCTTTGGATCTTCTTAACGATAGCGGACCCACTGTGAATCCACGTCTCTTTAAATCCTCCGCGGCATCCTCTGCGTTGCTGTACGTGACCGTGCCTGAATCGAAGTGCACGCGCATCCTCGTCAGCGGAGTTTGGAAGCGGATCCTTTTTTCTTTGAGCACTTTTTTGATGGGAGTGTACTCTTTCCTCCTCTGCTGTACATTCTCGGCGTAATCGTGGTCAAAGTACACTCGCTTTTCTTGAACACAGATGGGTTTCTTCCATGCAGCGAGGAGGATTTTCTCCTTAATATTAAACTGTAGGAACCGTAGCACTGTAGAGCGCGGGGGCGCGCCCGCAGGTGGTTGTGGGCCGAGCGACCTGTGTGCTCTCTCAATTCCCAGACTCCCCTCTCCGCGGAGGCCCACGTTGTCCCCCAGTTCAGTCAGAATCATATGTTCCACATACCGTAGCATAGAAGAGCCCTCTGCGTTTTCGGGGATGCCATAAATCCTTATGTTGTTACGCCTTGAGCGCCCTTCCAAGTCCGTTATCTTCTCCTGGAGAAACTTTTGATTATCAAGCAGTTGGATAAGAGTGTCTTTAACGCCAATGTCCCATTTCTCCTTCCCTGTCATGTTCTTCTCAATTTCTCCCAGTCGTTCCGCCACCTCCTCTATTTTGCCGGTAGCGGCACTCACTTGTTGGTTAATTTCGGTAGTCAGCTCGTTCAGTTGCTTTTTCATGTCTTCTTTAAAGCTTGTTCTTACTTGCGACAGTTCTTTTTTCATTTCTGATTTAAGATCCCGCATTCCAGCGGCTACCACCTCACTCACCACTCTCCTCATGGAGCTGAGTGTGGCAGGTGCAGTCTCATCCTCCGTGTCGTCGCCATTTTCACTGCGAGTTTCGCTACTGCTAGCATTGCCGTTGTTTCGAGTTTCTCGGTCGGTTTGACTCTGAGACCTGGCTCCCTCCTTTTTCTTTTTACCCCCACCCATCATTCTTTGAGTTTAACTCACTTTAGCCGTGTTAAGAACTTGAATTACGGGGTATTATTTATGTCGATGCAGGAGCTCCTTTCTATGCTGCCATTCTAGTTGCCGGGCCACCGGAAGTCTCCATAGGACCCTTTTTAAAAAAAAAAGGGTTTTATGTTCCCCAGTCTGTTACTTTTTCCACCATTACTGCCAAATCCCGGCCGAGATAACTACCATTGCATGTCTTTACCTTTTGTGGAAGAAGGAGAGACGTCGGAGAACCTGACGCAGTCTATTCATACACCGGTTAACAAACCCTGAGAAGCCCAATCCCTACGAGAGCTCCCCGCGCTACGGCCATCTGGAGGCACACAGATCTTTTGGCCGTGATATTATTATACAATTATATTATATTATATAGGCCTACTATTGTATAAAGAGCTCCGTGAGTCGCAAACGGCAACAATCACTTTCTCCTCCATGCTGGAGTTCACCCCGGACTGCACTGCACTGAGTTGGCCGGTTGAACGCTGATTGGCTGTTACGTTACACATGTCACTCAGTGGCCACGCTGTTGAACGCCGATTGGCTGTCATCACGCGAATGTCGCGTCAAAGTTTAAATATTTTTAAACACTGATAGATTGCGGGGAACATAGGACCCTTTTCCCAGAAAAGGGTCCTATGTTCCCCGCTTTTCCCCAAAAAGGGTCCTATGCTCCCCGGTATGTATGGCTACAGGGGAACATAGGGCCCTTTTTGGGAAAAACGGGGAACATAGGACCCGTGGAACATAGGGATGAGCCCCATTTGGGAAAGTATTACTTTTCCTCCCGAGATCCCGCTAATGTTGTGTTATAAAGTAAAGGGAAACCAGATATCTATTCTTCATCCACTTCTCTCGCTTCTCTGCTTGGTGTCGCTGACGCTTATAGTTTGCCTCCCTCGCTCTGGTAATGTCACGTACGTGGAAAAAAAACAACAAAGCTCTGAATACTAATTTAAGCTTCGAATACTAATTTTCCGAGTGGCCGTTAGCTTTAAAAATCCATAGATTAGCCGCACTGTTATATAAGCCGCAGGATCGAAAAATGGGGAAAAAGGCGCGGCTTATAGTCTGAAAATTAAGGTAGTTTAATCTCTATGTATATAATAGTACAAATGGTAAATATGACCATAGTTTCCATAGACCCATCCCTCATTCACCCTTCTTAATATCTTCAATAATTATTCACAGGCTGAAGCTATTCATGGACACGGTTATGTTTTGCTCCTCCTTTTTGAACAATATACAACACGGATCATATCCTTTGTGCAAACGATATAGCCTACAACAGATCATATTTCAAACTGGCCATACTCACCCACTCTGATGGCTGTGGATGCACACAAACCAGACACAACACACACACACACACACACACACACACACACACACACACACACACACACACACACACACACACACACGTTTGTCGGGCTATAGGGAAAAAGTTCAATTTTTTGCTCAAATCAGACTCGGCATAGGTTTACGAGGACACCGGGTTCCGGTGGTGCTAGAGCTACAAAAAAAATATGAAAAATCATGAAAAAAAATCTGCGATCCTATACACGACTTAAAATTAAAATATTTTCTTTGCACAACTGAGATATAAGAAATGGCTGTTTTTCAGACTTTCTGGTGGTTTGTAAGGACTTCTCTGTAACGCGGTCTATAAGGACATTGTGGTATACAAGGTCAGTGATGTCATCATAGACACACACCAAGTATAACCTGTTTTGAAAGGACACAAGGTCTGTAAGGACAGGTCACTATACACATACACCAAGTATAACCTGTTTTGAAAGGACAGATGGTTTATAAGACCAAAGTGACTGAGGCACACCATTATAATAATATGGAATATATTAAGAGGTCTATTTGGTTTCTTTGTTGACCTCTGTTGTGCATTACAATTTGGCACATAAGTTGAACTAAGTGTAAATAACTCATCACATCGAGACATCATTTGCAGATGATGTACAGTACATGAGGAGCACAATCACTCCATTCTACACTTCTTCCTCTAGAAAACATCAGTTCATCCAATCAAACTCTGTCAAGTTACAAAAGTTTACAGATAACACCACGGCTCTTATCTGATGGGGTCTACCTACCGGTGGGCCAAGTGTCATTAAATCAACTAGGAGCATAGCACAAAAACAGTGCGTGCATCCACTAGGACGAACTCAACCCCACCAGCACATATCATTGCATCCTTGCTCCCTAGTATTATGTCCTGAACCAACTGCTAACCTGCAATCATGTTTCTCTCACTTTCTGATCAAACACGATAACATTTTACTGGCCCATAGCCCCTAAAATTTACCTTTAGAAGTGACCTGGACTTTTAACATCAACATGAATAAAGGAATCTCATTTCTCCAAAAATAACTAACTACACTTGCTCCTTACCAACCCACTCTTCAAAAACATGTTTATCTACTTTGTGATATTATCACTGATTACAAAGTGAGGGTATACACTCACCTAAAGGATTATTAGGTACACCATACTAATATTAACTTAACTCATCTACATTTAAGCCAACATTTTTGAAAATAATTATTTATTATATAAGAATTATCATATGTTTGTCATTATTAACACACAACACAACATTTGTTTAATCACTGACCTATATTGGATTTGGTCACCTCAAGAATCTCTTCCTTAACAAAGGACAGCATTGTAAAAATGAATAAAGTAAAATAAAAGTGAATCCTGACATTAAAAGGCCCAGGCTAACCACAAAGCAAAACAAACAAACAAAAAACTGCCTGTGAGCAAAATAAATAAAGTGACCTAACCCATTTCTGAACACAGGACACCAGCTTGTAAAACATGCCTAGAAAGGCTCAAGCTATCCAAAAGTGCATTTAGCGTTTAGCATTTGAATGCCTTTTAAAGGCCAAGCCTCTGTTGCGTACAAAATCTTGAATGTTTTGAATGGATCTTGTCTCCAAGATAGGGTGTTCCTTTTCCTTGCACTGCAGGCACTGCCCACTGGTGGCAGTGACACCGTTTTCAACAAAAGGCCTCAGATGTTTCATCACGGCTCGTATCTCCTCACCAGACCATGGTCTCTTCATACACCGCCTTGATGAAACACGGAAACCTGAACAATTAAAAAAAAGATTAGAAGATAAAAAAAGATGTACTTGCAAGGATGTACTTGCAGGTAGGGATGTTGCTGTTCAAAATTGCAAAACAAACTGGAACTTGTGTAGACAAAATATGTGTGGTAATAAATTGACTAGATCTGCTAAAAATGAAGTTGGATTGTTTTCATTAACGTGACATTTCATTACACTGCTTGTTAAAAACTAAATACACCCAGCTTCTTTATATGATTTATGTGTGTTGACTGTACATTAGCAAGTGTGCCTAGTGTGCCTAGTGAACGCATTTGAATAATACCTTGAGTAACTGAGTCAGGGAGATGAGGTGAACCAGAAGTTACACAGGCAGAGTTCCCCTGGTCATCTAAAAAAACCATTGCACAGTATAAAGGTATGGGCTTAAATAGCCTGTCTGCCTACCAATCAATGGGGAATATGAGCCCCTTCAGGACGAAGCTAGACCCCTCCGCTTCGTGTCGGGGTCCAGTTCGCCCTGTCTGGGCTCATATTCCCCATAATGACTAGCGTTCTATACATTATCCCTTACATATGTCTAACCAAACATAATGTAAGTGTTGACTGCACATTGGCAAGTGTGCCTAGTGACCGCATTTAATTAATACCTTGAGTAACTGAGTCAGCGAGATGAGGTGAACCAGAAGTTACACAGGCAGAGTTCCCCTGGTCAAAAAAACATTGCACAGTATAAATGTATGGGCTTAAAGAGCCTGTCTGCCTACCAATCAAACACCATGGGTATAGAGGGGATACATGTAAAACTGTAATATATTCTACTACCATGCACATGACAAGCAGACAGCCATTTCTATATTATAATAACTATGCTCATGGCAAAGTTGTTGCCAGAAGTTAACAACATTTACTCAAAACTAACTGACCACTGGCAAGGTCTGCTGAGAACACAGAGGATGACACCTCCTGGTGCTGGACACCAACTTGTTCAATCCCCTCTTTCGCAGAAGAAGTGCCACTTTGACCTCTGACACAGTGCACCTAAAAAATAATGAACAGCAATATGCAAAGATGAACAGGCATCAACTGGTACAGATGGGAATACTCCATACAGTATGTGCAAAGACAGAATATTTAACAAGATTTAGCAATCATTTTGGATAAGGGAGGCATGTCACTGCATAACAAATTTCAGCATCAAGCCGCAGGAAACAGCTGACAATGCACCATATAGGTGAACATTGATGCCACAAGTAAGAATGTGTATTAAAGAGAAAAATACGATATTCCTTAACTAGCCACTTTACAAGCAAGTGCTGTAGTTTCTACATCTGTATGTGAGACAGGGGAATATTCATGTTATGTGAGGACAGTTTGTAACACAGACAACCTCATGGTATGCAAGGACACTGTCCTTTGGACTTTTAATGACATCCTTGATCAATCTCTAAGTCTTGCATTATTGAACTCCCAGTGTATGGCACACTCGGGGAAAACAAACTGTGTTGAGAGGACACCATGGTTAGTAAAACCATCCATATGGATAAAGGGAGGCATGTCACTACATAACAAATTTTAGCATCAAGCCGCAGAAAACAGCTGACAATGCACCATATAGGTACACATTGATACCACAAGTAAGAATGTGTATTAAAGAGAAAAAAACGATATTCCTTAACTAGCCACTTTACAAGCAAGTGCTGTAGTTTCTACATCTGTATGTGAGACAGGGGAATATTCATGTTATGTGAGGACAGTTTGTAACACAGACAACCTCATGGTATGCAAGGACACTGTCCTTTGGACTTTTAAGGACATCCTTGATCAAACTCTAAGTCTTGCATTATTGAACTCCCAGTGTATGGCACACTCAGAAAAAAAACGGTGTTGAGAGGACACCGTAAAACCATCCATACTGAATACAAGACATTTCCATTATTGAACTCCCAGTGTATGGCGCACTCAGAAAAAAAACAGTGTTGGGGGACACCATGGTTAGTAAAACCATCCATACTGAATAGAGGACATTTCCACTGTAGCTGCAAGATGTTTACTAAATTGCTGAAAATTGTGTTCCATGTAACATCACAGTGCTTCTAACCATTGGTCAATTTCAAAACACAGGTAAATTCAAACTCACCTCACAAGCAGAGTCATTTGGCGCAGCTCTGGATGATTGACACCCTGATCTTGATTCGGTCTCTTTACAAGAGAACACAGGGAGATTCAGTGCTCGACTTTCCTCAAGTCATAAAACCACATATAGGCATAACATACTCAACTCACATCCCTGACAGATGATATTCTACTCAAAATGTCCATCAAGACATAGAAAAATGGCCTGATATCGCCACATTTTCCATGCTGCAACCCCTTGGCAGGCATGACATGCATTGCCAGAAATTAACAACATTTGCTCAAAACTGTAACTGACCACTGCCAAGGTCTGCTGAGAACACAGCAAGGTGCTGGGCACCAACTTCCCCAATCCCATCTTTCGCAGAAGTGCCACTTTGACCTCTAACACAGTGCACCTAAAAAATGAACAGCAATATGCAAAGAAGAACAGGCATCAACTGTCCATTTCACTCAAACCCTTAAGTGTATGACACTCAAAATGATGTAGACAGGGGAACAAAGTGTTAAGTGATGACTATCTGTACCGACAAAGATTTTCATGGCCATATGTAGCATAAATGTTTCTCAATCAGCTATAGCACACCATTGACAACTAGATAAAACATTTAGTCAAACAGTCACTGACCTTCAATACAGACTGTGGATGGCATGATTTGGGCTTGGAAACGGTCTTTGATAGACTCTTGGGCAGCAGTGCTTGTAACAGTAGGGGGAATCTACAAAACATTCAGATAAGCTTGCTGTCATCATCTGGGAGAGAGACACGATTGACTAAATACCAGATTGAAGACCACCAAGATGTGACTTCTCACCAAGCAGTGACTTCTGTTTTTTGGTTATGATTGTTGTTACTTACAAGCGATAGGTATTGTGTAATCTCTGTGGCATCATGAAACTGACACAGCTTAACACAAAAAGATGATTTCATTTTTATCAAGATGTCAAACTATAGGCTATATTTTTTAAACCTTGACACCAATTCATAGGGGAAAACAATCAAAATGACCTACCTCTTTATGCCAGGGCCATTCTTTCCCACCATAGTCATAAGTGATTTCAGTTCCTGCCATAATTTCCTTCAGTGCAAAAAGGCAGGGATGTGGCTTCCCATCTGCTTCGATCAACTTCATTCTGCAATTTGGTGCCTTGTGCTCATCGTTTACCAGTCGTCCAAATGACCCATCTACAAGTGCTCCATCAATGCTGCAAATGTACAAACATCATGCACTAATCAGACGTTTATAATGACACTTTTGAATTGTACTTTAATTTGTAAGCAACTACAGTACACTAATGCCAACATCCAATACTAGTATAGATGTTCGATGCACAGTTGATGCAAGTTAAAGTGCAACATGAGATCTTTACTTCAGAAATCCTGACTTCTCACTATAGTAATCTAAACATACAGTATTAGTCATTCTGAACCTACCACCATGTCTTCTGCTTCCATGTGAAGTCAAACATGAAGATCGAACATGCATTGTGGTACAGTTTACGTCTATGTTCAGCTTCGGCTGCATCAATGAGCTCCCCTCTATACTCGACCACAAAGTCTCCTTGATTGAAAACAGCTAAAGTGAAGATACCATGACCTGCAGACACAACCTTATTAGAGTAACAGGGGTAGCAGACTATCCATTGGATACAACTCAGCACTGCAAATAATCACATAAAACTGAATTATTCCTATAAATTGCTACAATGCAACGTTGTGCTATTTTTCTCAATTCCTCATGTACAATAATGAATATATGTCCAAGTGTAGAATACAGCAACAGACAGGCCCACTATTAACTAAGATATTATTTAAATACTATTAACAACTTTAATTTATATTGATGTTTGTACAATTAATAGTCATAGACTGAAAACCACTGGTCACAATATCAATTCAAGAACCAGTGACGTGTAACCCTGTACAGTGTAGCAAAGTCACTCACCTTTAACTGGATTAATATATTTGATTTCTAACATTGAATTCTTGTCTCTTCCTGCAAGGATGTGATTAGTGGCATCCTGAAGGGGAGTTCTCCGTGGCATGATGGAAGTTACTAAGGAAATTAAGAACAAAAATGTAAACTACAACACAACTTCACTACTTTTCATCTCACTAATACCATGGATATTCAAACAGTATGCTCAGATACTAAATGACAATGTGTCTGCGTTGGCCGATGTCGTGGCAATTTCTCTATCAGAGTTTGCGTCTAAGACAGATGAGATATTTAGATGCAAAAAGCACACAATACTGTTGACAATAAGTGGTCATATATATTTGTAATAAAAGTACGAACAAAGATACATCACAACAAACAATATAACAGGCAAACATTACAATAATCTGAGGCCTCAGATGGGAGCTTCTCTTTGCGTGTTACTTCATACTCTAAAGGTACGCTCGGGAGCAGTCCACTGAGTGTTCGAATCAATGAGTTCTTATTCACTTCGGGTTGGGTACTGGAGGGGGTGTGTCTCCCAATAAACCAAAAGCCTTTGTTTACCAGATGGTTATCTTTACAATTGAAGCTCCCCTGGATGTCATTTGGAGGGGTCGGCGGCCGTGCCATGTAACCCTTTTGCTTCGTTGACGCTAGCCAGGAACTCGAGGAACAGGCCCATACATCAAATGATTGCATGGCAGATGATTTACAACACACGAAAACATAGGAAACAGGCAGGCAATAAAAATGCATCACACGACCCTTGAAGGTTCACACTTTAGATTACCCATAAGGAGAATAGAAGGCAGGCAATATATGCATCATACAAAATAGTAACAAAACTTAAGTTCATAGATAGACCAAAAACGTAACAACATGTAGATTTTCCATCACACTGACTAACTTTTTTTAGTTAGGATATTGATGCTGCGCGCCTCCTATTTGCAACAGAATTTGTTTAAGATATAAAAAACATTTAATTTAACACACTAGCACTTAAACAGATATTTTCGTTTTTAAATAAATATTTGGAAACGAAAAATGTTAGCCGAACATGTTTTCCGCAGTGTGCCTCTCTGGCATTGAGCGGTCTACAGGATCGCACTCTGCACAACCCAGTCAGTAAAAACGTGAACGGTCTCGGCCTCGTAGGCATACGCCTCCGTAGTCAACGCTGTCCAAGCATCGGTGGTGATGGCAACTTTCTCCGTTAAGGACAGGATCTCACGGAGCGAGGCTGCTGCTTCGCTGTACATCTTCTCCAGCCGCACAGTCATAGTTTGGCGACATGGCACTGTAATCTGCCTCGAGAAATGCGATCAGATCGCGGAAGTCCCTTCGCTGGCATAGGCTACCGTATTTAAAATAGCATGCATATGCATTAGTTATATTCTTAATTTAATTTACAGAGCAATCGCTGCAATGTTTTTAGCTTAACTATAGAAGAGACTAGGAGGATGAGTGTGTGTCTGATGGCGGGGGGGGGGCATCACGATGGAGGCTCTCCATCGTGATGTCGGTCAGCCATCACGATGGACGATGACATCGTCCATCGACACAACTCTAGCGCTGGACATTAAGCTTACCAAGCCATAACCTCTGGCTATACTTTCCTCACGTGGGAGTTAATGTTGGGCTACTTAATATTTAGTCCATTCGTTTTCTAGATGGGCGCGTCCCTCTACCTCTTCAAAGAAACTGGAACAATTCAGACTTCAAATGAAGTTGAACAACATTGATAGTCAACATTGTAACCCCCTCTCCCCCTCCCTCAATACCACTGTGCCGTTCGTGGTTTAGGCTAAGCGTTCTACCAAGCTAATGCTAAGCATAAATAGCAACGTTTTAATGTAGTTTGCTAGCGGAATTGACGTTAGTAAAAGTCTAACGCCTCTGATGAAAAGCAAACAAAAACAAAATACCTTTTCAGCTAGCTGCTAGCAATCTAGCGATGCTCTAAATACAATAGTGTTAATCTTACCAAACCATTTCCATTTACCATTCCTTACCTGCTCTCCACAACGTGCATTTCCAGAACTCCCAGCAAATTAATCTGGTGATCACAGACGTAGTAGCTCTCTTCTATCCAGCCAATCAGTGTTGAGTTAGCGTCTAATTTCGCGCGTTGTGTATAATCTCCCGCGTTTGTGTATAATTTCCCGCGCTTGTGTGTCGCAGCATGCAGGGACCACGACCACCGATAGGGGCAGTGGCGGACACACAAATATACAAAATATGTCAGGTTTTTGGTACATAAGGACTTTTGAGAACCACTTTTTGGGTATTAAAACATGCTGAGAAAAGGTTTAAGAAGGTTTATTTTTATGAGGACAGCAAACTGTCCTCATATACCGGAGGGTCCTCGTAACTCTTTGAAATGTCTTGAAATCTGTCCTTACATGCCCCAAAACACACACACACACACACACACACACACACACACACACACACACACACACACACACACACACACACACACACACACACACACTTTTTTCTTTTCCCCACAATTTATTTTTTTTGAATGGTGTGCATGTTTACATTGTTCACTCCATTTGACCTCTGTTCTAATCCCTTCACTTGATTTCAGCCATTTAACATTTCTTTAAGTCTTAAACTATGTGGCTTTACTAAAACATGTTTCAACCTCACTTTGCACTGCAGCACTCACCGCGTTTTCTGCAGGAAATGCATTTTCCAGTTAGTATTCTGCTAAAAACACCTACACAGCCAAAAACACTCGCACTTTTTTACTTTGCGAAAATTACACTGTTTGACCGAATGGTGGCACTATAGAAAGCATATCTCTGGCCCACTTTGACTTAGTCATTCAACTTGATCAACATATGTGTCTCCTCATGCTGAACAACTTTGCCTCAAGAACCTATAACTTCCGTCTGAATAGATTTTCTGACATTTTGAATTTTGTGAAAAACTGAAAAAAACCAAGGATCATAGTTTTATCCTTGGAGACAATATCTATGCAAAAGCGTTTGGTTTAAAACTTATACTAGATTGCTCATATCAACATGGAGACTCCTATGATCTCCTATGACACAAAAAATGTTCAGGGTAAATTCTGAACAAGGTGACATCCACACGTTTTCTATCAGGGCGTGGCCTCAAAATGTTCATTGCCTGGGACTAAAATGACCACAGATCCGAGACGAATTGTTTGATTTGAGCAGGAGAGTTATAACTGCTTAATGTGATGTCGATTGATAGAACGCCATGGCCGCCAGAGCCCACATTGATCCAAGTAAATTGAAGGAACCAAATCAATCAATCATCATCATATAACTTTGTGTAGGTAAAGGCATATGGGTCAAGATAAATTGCTCCAAAGATTACCCAGATTGGGGGTTTGGGGGCGCTATAGCAATCAACTGAAAATGCGGACTTTGACACTTTTTTTCTGATCCCGTTTCAGTCATGAAACTTTTCCCATATGTGCTTCCTCATGGTCAACAAATCTCCCACAATAACCTATGACTTCCGTCTGATAGATTTCCCGCCATTTTACATTTTGTGACATTAAAAACCACAAGGATCCTAGTTTTTTTTTTAACTAGATAAAAATCCTTTAGTACCATATGCACCTTCTATCTGACTAGAAGTGAAGTCTGTACAATTAAAAACATAGCCTTCAGGAGCAAATAACTACGCAAAAGGGTGTGGTTGAAATTGTGTGTATACCGAAATGCTTATATCGATATTCAAGATGTACTCCTTTGGGTTCCTTTTGCAACTTTGGACAACCACTGAACTTTGTGTGCTTGAAGAAATATAAGTCAAGGTTAACTAGGCTGCGTTCATCCAAATAGGACGTTAGCAAGGGTGGACTGGCCATTGGGCGTACAATGCCCGGTGGGCTGACATACAATTTTGGGCTGGGGCTTTCATCATTGAATCAAAAAAAGTATATACTAAAGATTTTTTTTCGACGTGACAGTATTTGAGACACGAAACGCGGCCCATTGGTCGATTTCCTTGAAGGATATTGGGCTAGTCCAATGAATCTCTCAGCCCAACCCTCCCCTCCCAATTGACCAAGGTTATCAAATTTTGACATTTGAGCTGACTGGAGTTGGGGAGAAGTGAGTGTCCGTCTGAGGCTGTCTGTGGATGATAATAAACCATAAAAGCGCAAGGGGGGCGCAGAGAAGCTGAGAGAAAAAAGGCTCAAAACCCGACAACTGGACACAGTGACCACCTACTCCTCCCACCTACTGATTCCACATATCGTTACAGGTACACCGACGTAGGTTACACATGCACCCAGTCAGAAAGACACTGGAATGACACAGAAATTATGATAGCCTGTGAAATTAACAATGAAAATGTTTTGGGATGTATGTACATCTTCACTAAATACTATCTGGGGAAATTGAAGGCTGAAAGTGTGCAAATACTCAACATAGGAAATTGTTACAGGGCTTATTTTATTCATTCAGACTTAAAACATGCACAATAATAGAAGCCTAGTTTTGTGCACAGCCTCGTCCTTGCTGGTTTTGAGGTGTGTGTGTGGTGTGTTGCCTTTTATAGCCTTTGTTTTCAAATAATGCAGACTTGGTGCCCAACTTAATTGTTATTTTAGCTGGCTTTAAATAGTATAGTATTGTTTGCAGGTGTTACAGTTTACAGTTATCATGTAATATCAGTGAAACATTGCTTTGCCAAAAATGGATGATTAATCATTGGTAACTTTCAGCTTTCAGGTAACTTTCATCATGAAAGTTCCGTACCGTATACATTTTTTAACATGGTTACTTTCTTCCATGCAGGCAAAATGCCAGGGCCATTTTTTTGTCCCAGTCCAGCCCTGGACCTTAGCGGACGATACAGCAATCTATTGAAAACTTTGAAGAAGCATGACTGAAAACTAAAACATAAAATAACCATAGGTTGTGAAGCATATTTAAAAATGTGTGTTTGAGTAGATATATTTTAAAAATACTATTTTCTTTGGGGTCTGGGAGTGTTCCTTAGCCGTAAATGCAGCAGTACGGCAGTAGCAGTACTGCTTCAGGAGGTACAGACAGATAGGATGGGCCAGTGGCATGGATGGACTGGCATCCTCATCCTCATCGTCATCCGCTTATCCGGGGTCGGGTCGCGGGGGGAGCAGCTCAAGCAGGGGGCCCCAGACTTCCCTTTCCCGGGCCACATTGACCAGCTCTGACGGGGGGATCCCGAGGCGTTCCCAGGCCAGTGTTGAGATATAATCTCTCCACCTAGTCCTGGGTCTTCCCCGAGGTCTCCTCCCCACTGGACGTGCCTGAAACACCTCCCAAGGAAGGCGCCCAGTGGGCATCCTTACCAGATGCCCGAACCACCTCAGCTGACTCCTTTCTAAGTAAAGGAGCAGCGGCTCTAATCCGAGTTCCTCACGGATGGCTGAGCTTCTCACCCTATCCCTAAGGGAGACGCCAGCCACCCTTCTGAGAAAACTCATCTCGGCCGCTTGTACCCGCGATCTCGTCCTTTCGGTCATCACCCAGCCCTCATGACCATAGGTGAGGATAGGAACGAAGATCGACCGGTAGATCGAGATTTTTGCCTTGCGGCTCAGCTCTCTTTTCGTTACAACGGTGCGGTAAAGCGAACGCAATACCGCCCCCGCTGCTCCGATTCTCCGGCCAATCTCACGCTCCATAGTACCCTCACTCGCGAACAAGACCCCGAGGTACTTGAACTCCTTCACCTGGGCTAAGGACTCATTTCCTACCCGGAGTAAGCAATCCACCGGTTTCCTGCTAAGAGTCATGGCCTCAGATTTAGCGGTGCTGATCCTCATCCCAGCCGCTTCACACTCGGCCGCCAGCCGATCCAGTGAGTGCTGAAGGTCACAGGCCGATGATCCAATGAGGACCACATCATCTGCAAAAAGCAGTGACGAGATCCTCAGACCACCGAACTGCAACCCCTCCCCACCACGACTACGCCTCGATATCCTGTCCATGTATATCACAAACAGGATTGGTGACAAGGCGCAGCCCTGGCGGAGACCAGCACCCACTGAGAACGAAACTGACTGGCTGCCGAGAACACGAACACAGCTCTCGCTTTGGGAGTACAAAGATTGGATGGCCCTGAGGATAGACCCCCTTACCCCATACTCCCGCAGCACCTCCCACAGTTTCTCCCGGGGGACCCGGTCATACGCCTTCTCCAGATCCACAAAACACATGTAGACCGGATGGGCATACTCCCAGGCCCCCTCCAGGATCCTTGCGAGAGTGAAGAGCTGGTCCGTAGTTCCACGTCCGGGGCGAAAACCGCATTGTTCCTCTTCAATCTGAGGTTCGACGATCGGCCGAACCCTCCTTTCCAGCACCTTGGAGTAGACTTTACCAGGGAGGCTGAGAAGTGTGATACCCCGGTAATTGGCACACACTCTCTGGTCCCCCTTTTTGAACAGGGGAACCACCACCCCGGTTTGCCACTCCTTTGGCACTGTACCCGACTCCCACGCGATGTTGAATAGGCGTGTCAACCATGACAGCCCCTCAACACCCAGAGCCTTTAGCATTTCTGGCTGGATCTCATCAATCCCTGGGGCTTTGCCACTGCGGAGATGTTTGACTACCTCAGTGACCTCCACCAGGGAAATTGACGACGAAACACCATCAACCTCGAGCTCTGCCTCCAACATAGAGGGCGTGTTATTCGGATTCAGGAGTTCCTCAAAGTGTTCCTTCCAACGTCCGACGACCTCCTCAGTTGAGGTCAACAGAGTCCCATCCTTACTGTACACAGCTTGGATGGTTCCCCGTTTCCCCCTCCTGAGGTGCCGGATAGTCTTCCAGAAACACTTTGGTGCCGACCGAAAGTCCTTCTCCATGGCCTCTCCGAACTTCTCCCACACCCGCTGCTTAGCCTCCGACACGGCAGCCGCTGCAGCCCTTCGAGCCTGTCGGTACCCTGCAACCGAGTCAGGAGTCCTCCAGGATATCATATCCCGGAAGGCCTCCTTCTTCAGTCGGACGGCTTCCCTGACCACCGGTGTCCACCACGGTGTCCGAGGGTTACCGCCCCTTGAGGAGCCTAAGACCCTGAGGCCACAGCTAGCCACCGCAGCTTCAGCAATGGAGGCTTTGAACACCGCCCACTCCGGCTCAATGCCCCCAACCTCCACAGGAATGCCAGAAAAGCTCCGCCGGAGGTGTGAGTTGAAGATACCTAGGACGGGGGCCTCCTCCAGACGTTCCCAGTTCACCCGCACTACTCGTTTGGGCTTACCAGGTCTATCCGGAAATTTCCCCCATTCCCTGATCCAACTCACAACCAGATGGTGGTCGGTTGACAGTTCCGCCCCTCTCTTTACCCGAGTGTCCAAAACATGCGGCCTCAGATCAGATGACACGATCACGAAATCGATCATCGATCTTCGGCCTAGGGTACTCTGGTACCAGGTACACTTATGAGCACCCTTATGTTCGAACATGGTGTTTGTTATGGATAATCCATGACTAGCACAGAAGTCCAATAACAAACGACCGCTCGGGTTTAAATCAGGGAGGCCGTTCCTCCCCACCACGCCTCTCCAGGTGTCTCCATCGTTGCCCACGTGGGCGTTGAAGTCTCCCAGCAGAACTACGGAGTCCCCTACTGGAGCCCCATACAGGACTCCATTCAGGGTCTCCAAGAAGGCCGAGTACTCTGAGCTGCTGTTTGGTGCATATGCACAAACAACAGTCAGAGTTTTCCCCCCTACAACCCTTAGGCGCAGGGAGGCGACCCTCTCGTCTACCGGGGTAAACTCCAACACCGCGGCGCTCAGCCGGGGATTTATGAGTATCCCCACACCCGCCCGGCGCCTCACGCCCTCGGCAACTCCGGAGAAGAATAGAGTCCAACCCTTATCCAGGAGTACGGTACCAGAGCTGAGACTGTGCGTGGAGGTAAGCCCCACCAGATCTAACTGATAGCGCTCCACCTCCCTCACAAGCTCCGGTTCCTTTCCCCACAGCGAGGTGACGTTCCACGTCCCCAGAGCCAGCTTCTGCCGCCCGGGTCTGGTCCGTCGAGACCCCTGACCTTCGCTGCCACCCATGTGGCTGCGCACCCGACCCCAACGGGTCGTCCCACAGGTGGTGGGCCCATGGGATGAAGAGAGGGGGGGTGCCACGTAGTTTGTTCGGGCTGTGCCCGACCGGGCTCCATGGCAAACCCGGCCACCAGGCGCTCGCCATCGAGCCCTCCGTCTGGGCCTGGCTCCAGACGGGGGCCCCGGGCTTCCTCCGGGCCGGGTCACATCTCCTCTTTTTTCGTTCTTCATTGGAGTTTGTTGAACCATTCTTAGTCTGGCCCCTCACCTGAGACCACTCTGCCATGAGAGACCCTACCAGGAGCACAAGGCTCCCAACAACACAGCTCTCAGGTTCACAGGGACACGCAAACCTCTCCACCACGATAAGGTGACGGTTCCAGGAGAGGCGGATGGACTGGCAGTGGAGGTTAAATAATACTGACTGATGTGTCCACGGATGGCTGAGTCTGTCAACCAGGTCCCTAACTGACTAAAGCCGTGAATTCATGTATCGGTGTGCAACGTTGAACATCATTATGGACACTACACTTTGCTTGTCCTGCCAGATTGCAGGACAAGCAAATAAGATCTGATAAACAATAGAGGTGATCAAACTGGAGGACAGAGAAGCCAGTTCCGTGCCTGAGGGCATTCAACCAGTGCCCTTCACTATGTACACACGCACGCTGTGAGTGAGAAGTGCCGGAGGGGGCACCAAAACATTCTATTGATTAGCCTATTGATTATTTAAATGTAAGATTAAGCCCAACTCCAAAATGACGCTTTTAAATGTGGGGACAAAGAGCAACACATACTTCTTAAATGCAAACTCCGGAAGGCAGTTAATACAGCTAAAGCCAACTACAGAGTCAAACTTGAAAACAAACTCACAACATTAATGTTGTCTGGCAAGGCCTACAGGTGATCACTACAAGACAAAACATCACGTTCTTGACTGTGACTTCTCCCTGCCAGAGTGACTTAATGACTTTTTCTGCCGTTTTGAGAACAATGGTGCCCAGACAAGTGCTTTCCCGCACCCGCTGTGGGATGGGCACTTTCCCTTTTCCATCCCAGAGCTTGCTTCCATACTCACTTACATCTTCAACTGGTCTCTTAACACGGCACACAGCAACGGTACCTGCATGTTTTAAATCAGCTATGATCATTCCAGTGCTCAAGAAAAGTAACATAACTTGTCTTAATGATTATAGGCCTGTTGCATTTACTTATTTTGTTATTAAGGTCCTTGAGCGCCTAGTTTGTAGGTACTTGACGCACATCACGCTAGACCCTCACACACAATTTGCCTACAGGGCTAATAGGGGAGTGGACGAGTCAGTTTCACTTTGCACACATTTCATTCTGCAACATCTGAACACTCAGTCCACATATGCCAGTGTACTGTTCATTGATTTTAGCTCGGCTTTAATACCATCATCTGAAACTTCCTGTCCTGTAGAAAATAGTGTGTTAAAATCCAGAATAATGTGTCATTACCAAGGGTTCTGAACACTGGCGCCCCACAAGGGTGTGTCTTGTCAACTCTACTATTTTCTCTTTACCCGAACAATTGTACATCAAATTCTGCATCTGTCAAAATGCTAAAGTTTGCAGATGACACCACAGTCATAGGCCTCATATCTGATGGGGAGGAATCTACCTAAATGAGTGAGCTGGTGCAGTGGTGTGAAGACAATAACCTAATCCTCAATACAACCAAAACCAAATAACTCATAGTTGACTATAGGAAAAAGGCAGGCCAGCACCTTCCCATCTCCATTAAGGGCCAAGTTGTGGAATGGGTCTCCTCCTTCCGTTTCTTAGGCATCCACCAGTCCCTATCATGGAACCTTAACATCAGTCTCATCATTTCCAAAGCCCATCAGAGATTATACTTCCTCCATCAGCTGAGGAAATTTGGGGTTAGTCAGGCAGGCATGACCCAGTTTTATCATGCAGCCATCGAAAGTGTGCTCACCTTCTCCACCCTGGTCTGGTATGGTAGTGCTACCAGCCAGGACAAACAACAGCTTGAGAGGGTAGTGGGGCCTCTAAAATCATTGGCTGTAGTCTGCCTACCATAGACTCGCACTATGGCACCAGAATTTCCAGGAAAGCTAGAAAGATCATCTCTGACCCCTCTCATCCAGCACACCACTTACTCACACTCTTACCATCAGGGAAGAGGTACAGAAGCATCACAAGTAAAACATCACGCTTTAGGGATAGTACCTATCTACAAGCTATACGCCACCTGAACATGCACTAAGCACTTTACGGTCTTATGGTCTACCTCACTTTGCACTTTTTGCACTACTGTACTGTACTTTAACCGCTGCAACTCTCTGCGAACCATGCATTCTGTGTTTTTTTATTCGTGTTGTACTCCTTGTTATTTATGTGCCGTTTTAGGCTTTTTGTCTTGTGTTGTTATTGTTGCTGTGTGATACATGTGGGCATACCAAAACACATTCTTATCAACTGTATTTTCTATATTGTTGAAATGGCTATAACAAACTTGATACTTGAAAAGGCACCCTCAGACTATGAAAGGTAATACAAGATGTACAGATACATCTATAATGAATAGTTTTTTTAATTAAAAAATAATGACGCGCTTCAGCGGCCAAACACTGACAGCCAATCGGAATGTAGACGCTCTTCGCTTGCGTGGATCCCAGGGAACACCGGCAGGCACTTTGGTCCCTACCTACCTTTATTCACTCACTGAACAAAATGTCGGCTGAAGTATTAATCGCGGCTGTAACTGGGCACCCGGTGTTGTACGAACCAACCCTTTTTCAGTTCAGAGATCGAAACGCCATAGTGGTTTGGATACCAAGATGACAAGCGGGAGTATTTATACATCTAGAACGTTCGTATTTAAGCGGGAATCATTTTAATTTGCTCTCCATGCCACCAATCTAACCAACCAATCGCGTGTAGCATGCTTTAAATAAAACCAAAAAAGTTTTTGAAATCGTCACATAAACAAACTAATCGACAGGACGAGGGATAAATGACAAGGGATATATCTCTTGTCTTTTATCCCTCTATTCCCCACTATTCACGGAGCCTGAGGTGAATAATTGTTAATTAAATAGTCTAGATAGATAGATAGCCTAGTCAAGTCTTTATTAATACCAAACGACACAAATCGTCGGGAATCCATTTAGGTGGTTCGACCCACACAGGACAGGAGCCTACAAGACCACACAGAACAAGTCTGACTGGACATACACACAATACATCACATTAAAACTAGACACGCGTTGATAGATAGATAGACGGATAGGCCTAGATAGATAGATATGTTCCATTATTTGCCTTGCGGAGCCAACCAGTCCTGTGCACGTATGCAAATTAGCCATGTGCGCCAATGTATTTGTTTTGAGTGCGACGAATGAGTGCAGATCATGATTTGCAGATGCAGATCAGTGAAACATATTTTAACTAGACTATTACAGCACGCAGGGTTTTTTGTTCTCGGTTGTAATTAGCCTACATTTTAGGATTTTTTTTATATTGGGGGGAATCACTGTCCCACTTGTTGTCGAAGCACTTTATCCAACAATCAAAACCGTCTCGGCAATATGGCCAAGGTGTATGGGAGAGTTCACTCTTTGATATGGCTGTCTGTAGGGCCTACTAAAAGCATATGGCTCCTTTAAATGCGTCTGCATAATTGAATTGTACGTTATGAGCGACTTGAGCGACCAAAGCGAACAGAAAAATTTGCAGCGAAACTTTGTGAGCGACCAAAGCGTCTTTGACGCTTTGGTCGCTCCTGGTGTGGACGTACAGTAAGAATAACAATAAATAAAAAGGGCAACAATCCATCACATTGCGGGGTTCGATTTGGGAGCTTTTTTTTATCCATCAGATCTTTAATTTGTCTGTCTTTTTTCATGAATTAAGTCCAATTTGACCATACCTTAGTGAATTCATCCATTTTTAAATTAAGTGAGGTTATTTTTCCCATTAAATATGTCATTAATTGTGTCTGCCCATTCTTCCACTGTGGGAGGGTCGGAATGCAACCAATGTCTAGTTTGTTTTTCTAAGCTACCTAGAATAAATGTTTCAAAGTGCTAAGGAATTTTGGTATGGAATATTTTTTCCATTCTTTAATGTACCTCTGACCAAAAAGGTTTTAACCATGGACATTCCCAAAATATTTTCCAATGGTCTGCATTCCGATTTCAACAGCCTCTCCAGCATTTAGGTTCTCCTTCAGTGTAATGGGCTTTTAGTTTTGGAGTTTATTTATTTATTTAGCTAATGCAAATTTCTCATGCCAAGCAGTGGCCTCCTGATCTAAATTGTGGAGGAAGATAGACCTCCTTTCAGTCTTTGGAGAGGGCAGGCTTCAATAATGTGCTCCATAGTTTGCTCCTCTCCGCAGGCACACAGTGGTCTCGGGCTGCTTCACCACCTGTGAAGGCTGGTCAAGCAGGGACCCTGACCAGTCCTGAATCTGTTTAAGGTGGACCACTGTCTCCTAGGGAGGTTGGTGCCAGGGACTGCTTGGGTCGGGTCTGACACCAGATATTTGTATGGGATATCTTTGGATTCCCATTCTGTTGGCCAAGCAGACATGGAATCAAAGTCAATGGGTGGAGGGTCCTTCCAAATTGGACGTCTAGATTGGATACGTGTCGGTATTGATTGGTAAGTGGGGGGAAGCTTTGACTTTTTGGAGCGTCCTACAAGTGTATTCAGTTAGTCTGGTGTTAGTGGGAAGTATGTTAGATAGAAAATGGAGCCGGGTGACCGGTGTTGGCCAGATAGTCCCAGTGATGGTGTGTGTGTGTGTGTGGGGTGACCTGGACCCGACAGCGGCACAGTATTCTGCTGCAGAATATGACAGGGCCAGAGCTGCGGTGCACAGTATGGGAGCTGCTGCACCCCATTTTGCACCTGCAACTTTGCAGAGGAAGTTGTGTCTAGATTTCACCTTTGCTGCTGTTCCTTTTAGGTGTTTTTTGAATGACAGTGTCCTGTCCAGGGTCACTCCCAGGTATGTTGGGTTCGGGGAGTGTTTGAGCTGGTGTCAACCCAATCTGATCTGCTTTTTGAAGATGGAAGACACTGGAAACTGTTTTTTGCTAGACTTGGTTGCAGAACTGAGCTTTTTGGAAGCCCATTTTTCGGTGTTTTCCATGAGCTGGCTTTCTGTCCTAAGTGTACTCTGAACCTCCTGTTACGCAGAGTTTGGATGGTGGCTGTAGCCCGGGCAGCGAGCATTTTTTCCTGAGTTACAGCAGGAGGCCTATATGCCAGGCCACATCGTAGGCTGCTGTGAGATCAAGGAACACAGTCCCTGTTTTAATCTTGCTCTCCAGGCCTTTTTCAATGTAGGTGGTTAAGGCCAGTCCTTGTTCCCCTGTACTGCCTCCTTGCGGAAACTGGCCTGATCTACATTAAGTTTTGACTCTACTTCTGTCGATGTACTCTGTAGTATTTGGCTTTCCAAGATTTCCGAGGGGACTAAGAGCAGAGATATTGGGCGGTAACTTGCTGGCAGTTTATGGTCTTTGCCAGGTTTGGGTTAGCAATTACTTTTGCTGTCCGCCGTTTCTTAGGGATTGAGTTTGTATGTACAATCCAGTTGTAAAATTTGTTTGATGTCGTCATAGCCTGCTACCTTACCACAATTCAGTCCCTGCAGGGCTTTCTCCAGTTCGTCGACCATGAAGGGTTCTTGGCCACTGAAAACATCAAAATATCATCTGTGTATAGTGCCACTTTGTGTTCATCATTATTTATGCAAATTCCTTTGATGCTATTTCTTTGTCTGATCAACTGAGCCAGTGGCAATATATAATGCAAAAAGAAGTGGAGACAATCCACAGCCCAGCCTTGTGCTTCTTTCTAATTCGATAGATTTTGATAGATTTTAATTTGGGCGGATTGATTATTATATAGAGTGCTGAAAATTAAAATAAAAACCAAATTTCTCAAGGACCCTATAGAAAAACAAAGGCATTTTCCGTGTCTAGACTAACCAATAGGCCTGCAAATGTTGTTCCTGAATATGGCTGGATCTACTTAGCGAACGTCTCATACTTTCATGCGTTTGTCTCTGTGAAACAAATCCAGTCTGATCCGTGTGAATGAGCATGGGCAGGACTGCTTCGACTCTCCCTGCTAGAATTTATGTATGCTAGAGTTTTTTTACTCTAGTATGGATTTAATTACTGTAGTTGTTATTAAATCCATAGCATTAATGTGGAAACCCCAGTCGATAATTTAACAAATTTCTGAAAATAATAATCATCATTGACATTAAAGGTTGGGTATGGGATTTGTGAAACGGCAGCAGATTTTGAAAATACACAACTCGAATGGTCCTACCCCCTCTCCTTCAACGCTGACTCTGACTCCACCCATTCCAAGTACATGGACGCGCAATCATGCACGAGCGAACACAGATGTGCGAGAGCGAGCCATTAGCTAGTTAGCTAGCTCCAGTAGCTACTGCAGGATAACAACAAACAGAAGCTTGCTCTGGGTCACGAGCTTTGAGTACGTGCACAAAGGGGTCGCGCAGGAGGGGGAGTGCAGTACGACCGTTTGATTGACGTACTTACTGTCCAATAAAACTCGGTGGGTCTGGAAATCATTGGCTGGAGTTTTTCGAGCCCTGCCTGTTCTACAGATGATTGACTTGTTAAATGTTCATGTCAGTACTGCTAACTCAGTGGCTGTAAGTGGGTTATGATAAGGATTTCAAGTAATTTTGCAAAAATGGACAAAAAAGAGAATTCCATACCCAACCTTTAAACATCTCTTTGAGTGTCCTGGCCAAGACAGGCAGCAGTAGACTACAGTCACACATAGCATACACACAAAACGTAAGAAAAATAAATCAACTAAAACAGTCCGCAGGGGGGAAGGGGGGATATCAATATTGCAAGACATTTCGGGAGGCTCAAGGAGGGGAGTAATATTACATTTGAGCAACAAAGTGTAGTCTTGTGGTGGACTTTATAGACTTAATTCACCATACTGTCTTATTGACATGTTTTTGTTGTGTTATAGGGACACTGTCTCTTTAAGATCACGTGACTTGTGTGTTGATATGCCGGTCGGCGCGATGTTTGAATTTAACGTTTTTTATATGACAAAATGAACGACCTGGCGTTGCTTGTCAAGGTTTGAAATTGTCTCTTCCCTTCCTTTATCGCAATTTCTATAGACAGAACGTCTTACCTGGGCATGTGTCACTGCGGTGTGTGCGTGTGTGTTTTTATCCTTGCGCGTGTGTCAATGGCGGAGCCGTTGTGTTTAAGGGCGAGGGTCGCTGCGGTGTGTGCGCGTGTGTGTGTGTGTTCTTACCTCTGCGTGTGTCAATGGCGGAGCCGTGATGTTTAAAAGCATAACGTCTTACATCGGCGGGTGTGTCGCTGCCTTTGTCTTGATGTGCGGTGTGTACGCGGGCGTGTGTGTCACTGCGATGTGTGCGTGTGTGTTTTTATCTGTGCGCGTGTGTCGATGGTGGAGACGTTATGTTTAAAAACATAACGTCTTACCTGGGCAAGGGTCGCTGCGGTGTGTCCGTGTGTGTGTCTTCTAACCTGCGGGTGTGTCAATGGCGGAGCCGTTATGTTTAAGGGCGAGGGTCGCTGCGGTGTGTGCGCGTGTGTGTCTTCTAACCTGCGCGTATGTCGATGGCGGAGCCGTTATGTTTAAAAACATAACGTCTTACATCGGGCGGGTGTGTCGCTGCCTTTGTCTTGATGTGGGGTGTGTACGCGGGCGTGTGTGTGTGTGCGTGTGTGTGCGCTTCCGTGTATGTGTCGCTGCCTTTGTCTTGACGTGCGCACACGCGTGTGTGTGCGTTTCGGTGTATTTTCGTGCGCATGTGGGTGCGGTGTGTGTGTATGCGGGTGTGGTCTGACAAATCAATATTTCAATGTTCAGCCTGATCTACTCTAATAAAAACTAAAAATATATATAAATTCTTGAGTACAGATCATGAAGATGACAGTAATGGGTGTAATCACGCCCAGTCGGGTGGATTTCACCACCAGTTTTGACATAAGAATTTAATTGTTTTGTAAATTAAAGTTTGAGTAGTCTAATCTTGCATTGATACGTATATTCCAATAACCCCCACAATGCCTGTTGCTTCTGACATTAATTCAAATATTTTCCTATAAACGGAAATTTGGCTGCCTGGTGGAATATAAACATTTAGTATTGTCACTACAGTACATTCTACAGTATCTTCCCTGAAACCAACGAATATCTTCCTTCTTTATCTTTTATCGCTGAGGTCACAGGTGCAGCCGATGAGAAAAAAAGCCCTGCTCACACTCTGCCGTGTTTACTGGCAGGATCAGGTACGCCTCCATGAGGGGGGCCAAGCTCTTGAAACGTTCTCGCCTTTCCTCTGAAACACAGAAATGAGAATTTCATATAAATTAAAAAAATGTAACCATAAAAAACAAATGTGTGTGACATTTGTCACACACCTAACTCCCAGTTGTTGTTTTTTAAATAATATTTAAAGATGACCAGTGTTGAACTGCTCGATATGAAAAGTCTCCTAAGATAACTTATATGATTTGGCACTTTGCTAATCTGTCACACATTCTACACTCTATATTCACACCTGACTGCAAGACACTCATGAAGAGCTCCCTCATCGGCACTGCTGCTCGTCCCTTGGCAAAGATCGTACTCTGCTAAAACCTCATCGACTTCAATGCCAGCTTGTCTCAATAGCTCCTGATGGAACGTTGCCATCTCCCTCATCTCTTCGACACTACACTGCCTGAACCTCTCACTTTCAACTGGGTAAGCACGGTTGCATGCTGGCCAGGACGATGGGTCAAAGGCCCTAAACTTTGCAACCATGCCCCCTTGCTGCAGATCCTTCAGCCTCTCTTCCAAATGATTGATGATCAAATCTGTTAACAGGAAATGTTAAAGTGAATCATTACTTATTTACTGTAAAGGTTAATCAATCAATCCAAATCACACACACATAATTTTTTCTTACGAATCACCTCGATCCTCTCTGCTTCAAGCGTGTTGTGGGTTGGATTCTGGAACCTCACTCCTTTATACACGCCAGTCTCCTTTATGGCCCGGTTGTCCTTGGCCATTTGGGGACCAATGTCTACCCTCAAGGAAGTGAGTTCCCTGAAACGGGCCTCCTGGCTCTCAACTGCTTGACGCACAGTCAGGTCATCTTTTTGGTACATTTTGCTCAAGGTGGCAAGGTGGTTAAAAACATCACACTTTGTGTGATGTTTTTAACCACTCGGCAGGGCCCGTTTGGCCCTGCCGAGAACTGCAGCTGAAGGCTTAGGGAACCTCTCCACAGACGCCATCTCTTCAAAATGTGCAATCAGTACAGGATAGCTGTCACACCCAATCTGTAAAATATATTATCATTACTGTATTGCACCATTTTCTATTGGTCAAATTATAAACAAGAGGATTAACTCAACAGGTTGTGTTTAATAATTTACTAAAGTTCTGACCTTGATTGCACGATGCACATAGGGAAGCCAGCGGGCGCCGTGTGGATTTGATTGCTTCAACAACTTTTCTTCAAGTGCCTCTGCAATCATTCTGAGCTCTCTGACAGCCTTGGGGGAGTAGTGGTACTGATCGTACAGGTTTTTAAGCATTGTCTGCATTTGCTCCATCTTTTTGTGGGTTTTAATTGCCTTTACGATGCCAAGCTCTAATCTGTGGGCAACACAGTGGATTGAGATGAGGGGGTGGTTGAGTTCCTTCTGCAGAAGCGCTGCAACGCCATTTCTGCAGCCCACATTCACAGCTGCCCCATCACTGCCAAACCCAACCAATTTCTCCTTCCAATCAATAATGCCAGCTCCCTCAAAAGCTGAACAAAAAAAGAAAAATGTAAATCATTAGATAAACATTATGCAAGGCAATTTTATTTGACTAGCATATTTCATATACAAAGGTATTTTACATGAAATAGATAGCTTAAAAGGAGAAATATCGATTTATCAGCAGTATTTCATTGCATCCCTATAGTACCTGCATGGATGGCATCCAGGATGCCATTTGCATTGCCATGTTTAACGTCTTGGATAGACAAGTAGGTATTGACTGGCCCATCAGTTGCTAGAAAGCTAACATAAATGAGTTAATTCTCTATTGTAGTGCTGTCTGTTGCCCCATCAATGAGAATTGAAAAGTATATGGCTTTTTTAATTTTATACAGCAACTTTTCCCTCTCTATATCGTAAATGTCTACGATGAACCTGAAAATTGGACAGAAGTGTATTTTATTTTACATTGGATGACATTCTTTGTTTAGTAAATAAATGTTAAGCCAAGAAGGGTTGGAAACGTTGGTAAAAAAGTGCTGTTACATACCTAGCACAGGCTTTGTCAGACTGGTAACAGCCTGGAAGTCTTCCTCCAGTCCTGTTGATCAGGCCATTAAGGGTTGAAAAGTTGGTAAAGGGCACTTCTTGTTTTGCAACATAATATGCAGCATGGAATAATGTTTGTCATTTTTAGACACAGAGCGTCATCCATCTTCTGCAGTCCTTCGATGACAGCAGGCATGGGTGCTTCTGTTCCTCTGCCGGCAATGGCACAGTGCTCGTGCATTTTGCTCTTGCCATGAGCCTCTAAAATATTGTGCCGGAAGGACTTTGTGCCAATATATAGAGAGGATGTACTGCAATAAGAACATCAGCATGGTTCATAATTAAGCCTTGACAAAAAATAAGCGTGAACTAAATCGTTACCGTTTTACACTGATGCCTGTGACCCATCAGAATGTATGACAGTAGATGGGCAGTTGTTATTTATGTATAGAATATAATTCCTTTAGTTTAATTGTAACAACCCAGTCACACAGTGAAGTATAAAATGTGTAATAACTAAATTGGTACACAGTATCGCCTAGTTCGCCTATGCCTAGCGCCGGCCCTGCATTATCCCTTAATTATATGCTATAGTATAGAGACCCTATAGTATCTGTGGTATAAAGGCTGGGACGAATTTCGAAGTAGGGCCTTTAAATATGTACACTTTATGTTGAAAGTATAGATCGTCACGATTCCCATTGAAACTAATTGCGCGGTGATTCGGTCTTCAAAACGAGAGCTGATAAATTGTGAAAAATGAATTAAACTTTAATCAGACAACGCGGTTATGTGCTAGAGACCCTAGAGAATCTGTGGTATAAAGGCTGGGACGAATTTCAAATTATAAATATGTACAATGCATAACGTTAGCTCTCTGGCTCATAGCTGTGTGGACTAGAATACCTCCCGTTGCCAAGTCGTACCTAAGGTGCATCCTATTTACTGGAGGAGTGAACAACGTTTCCGTTGCATAAGAACCTTACGGGAGGGTAATGGTTGTTCCAGGTATTAGTCAAACCCTCTGGCGTTACCAGGGAAACAAAGTTGTGGCTTGTGAAAAACGTTATATTTGGATTGTAAAACGCATGAAAATATCAATGAATTAATTCATTTATTTTCTTTGGCAAGTGACCGTGGTATAAACGGGATTACTTATTCGCACTAATTTCTCTTTCATCACACTTGAACAGTGGGCAGGCTGACAGACACTAATGAGACGTTATTCCTGATAGAACTTGCCCTAATAAAAGAGGATATTGTTAAAATAGGAAGGGGATAGTGAATTTTGTTTCTACTTACATGTCTGCTTTTGTCGGAAACTCCCGGCAGGTGAAGCAAAACATCTCATCCTTTTCTTTGTCATGATGGACCCACGGAATATTCTCAATCCAACTTATTAAAAGGTTCCTTTGCCTTTTAGTTTCGTATCCCGACGGCGTCTCGTTTTCAGGTGTCTTTCTTTTGCGTTATATTTACCTGGCACTTGGCCAGTTTTCGGAGGCTAAAGGAACATATGTCTATATGCCGGAGGTGACAGGGGAAATTATTGTTACGATTCTTCTTATTCTGTTTGGCCGAAAACCGGCGCACAGCGCTGTAGAAAGCTCAGCTTCCGCGATATAGGAGGAAGTTTATTTTATCAATTTAGTGTATTTTCAAAGAAAAAAAATCACTTGCCTGAACGGGCAACTACATGTCACATTTTAGTTGCCCGATCACAGAATTCACCTGCCCCGGGCAAGCGGGCAACCGTTAATGTTTAGGACTGCTTTTGGATCTCATCTGTCAAATGAGAATGGAGGGTTCTAAGAGCGAGACAGTTGGGGTGGAATCAGTCCTGGTTTCTTTCTTGGAAAAACTGACCGATTCGCTGGCCGAAGGATGTACTGCCGAACTTGGCTCTGGCCAGTTGGTGGACGGGTCAAGGACATCAGAGTCTGTTGGCTAGCGTGGACATGAGATGGAAATTGCTTCTGGTAGATTATTTTTGATTGGGGCTGCTTCTTGTGTATGTGAGTTCATAGAGGATGCACAGAGGTGATTGCATCTATATCAACCGTAAGGATAACCTTCTCAGATTTCAGTTTTTTTTGGAGGTAGGTATCCAGCGATCTGTAGAAGGAAGACTGTGATCGCATCCAACATGAACCGAAGGAGAGGAAGGGAGACAAAATTCCCCCATTTTTTTGATCCATCCACTAACATTATAAGCCTCAGCCAGGATAGGCTACACCCCCCCCCCCCCACATATGATGGTCTACTCTATAGAAGCCCAGATTCACTTTCTCTTGGGATCTTCAATAGTATCCTCCAGGTACAGTAGGAGATGGTTGGACCTGACACTGCTCCTCCCCTAGGGTTTCTTCAGGAGAACGATTCGCCTGAAGCTGGAGTACGAGAAGTGTGAGCTCAGATGCAGGATCCACAAGAAGAACCGCAACAAGTGCCAGTATTGCCGCTTCCACAAGTGTCTCAGCGAGGGCATGTCACACAACGGTGAGCATACAACCAGCTCTGAATCTGGTGCTGAATTCAGTTCTGATCTGATTCTTACTAATTTCAAATAATGAGATGTGATTATGTGAATATATGGCCTTGGTTACACTTGTCAATTCAATGTGACTTTTGACATCCTATCACGCTATGATGGATTAACTCTCAGGTCTGGACAGTCCCAGATCAGATCGTGCTCAGGTTGCTTAGGTGTGTGGATGGTAATCTGGGCAAACAGTAGGAAGACTAGTGGCTACGTCATTAAAACATCCCCCCATGTCTACATGGAGCTAGGATTCTCCGCAGTCCGCTTAGCCGTTATAAAATACAAGAAACTTTAGGAATACCGCTAATCTCATCTTTAATTTCCCGCTTTTAGTTACCCTAACTTAAAAAAAAGATGCGCACAGCATGACCAGCTATTAAGATTTGTGATTTTATTTAAATACACAACCAAACAGCCCTATGCTGCTATACATTTTACTTCCGATTTTAAGTCAGCACGTTGGTGGCAGAGTTTCATTATTGTAAAACTACATGGGAAATTCTTACCTTGGCCAGGCACTAAACGTTGGCAAACAGACCTATTTTATACAGCCTCTTATCAACAATGCATGTAGAGGCATGGGAAGGCTTTGACTGTTTGAGACCATTTTAAACAACAAGAACAACACAAAGGTTTCTCAGGAAAGAAAATCTGAACAAGGATCCGGTTAGCAATGAAGCTTAGGTGTTGACAACAGACCTATGTCCAATCTGGCGCATCTTCCACAATTCCCATTTGAAGAAAAAGAAAAGAGTAACCAAGACCTATCACTGTGAAGTATATGGAATGTATGTGTATGTGTAGACACTGAACATGCTCTTGTTCTTGTATTTTCAGGGGGGTGGGACATAAATATATGACATTAATTACCTCCACATTCAAAAGCAGATTTAGAAGCTTGGCTTTGGTGTTTACATGGCAGTTGGTAAACCGGGCTATGACGGTAATCGGAACACAAAGAATGAATGATGCAAGTGATGAAATAAGCCCTCCTCCATATCCACCCCGCTCTCCTCCTCCAGCGATCCGCTTCGGGCGTATTCCCCAGTCGGAGAAACAGAGGTTGAAGGTGGAATTTGGGATGGGGGGGAGGAGCGAGGCGGAGCAAACCCTAACGCCCCCCGACCACAAGGTCCTGGTGCAGCAGATCCACCAGGCCTACATGAGGAACTTCAGCATGAACAAGGACAGGGCCAGACTGATACTGACCGGCAAGACCAGCCGACCGGTAAGAGGGTTGGGAGGGGAGAGCAGATAAGGACATAGATAAAATAAAGGGCATTTCATTTTGAGATATAATTTCTCTGATATCCTTGTTTTTTTCCTCTTTACATGTTTTTCCCCTCCTCCACTATCCTATTTTCTCATCTCCTCTGCCTTTCTCTTTCCTTGTGCCTCTTCTTTTTCACTCTTTTTTTCACCTCTTCCTCTCCACTTTACCCTGCAACCTCTTTCCCCTCTCCTTCTCCCTCCTTTCATCTCCCTTCCCTCTCCAGCCATTTGTTATCCACGACATGGAGACCTTCCAGGCGGCGGAGCAAACCCTGGAGGTGAGAGGTGCAGCAGGGCCTAGCCCCGGCCCAGTCCAAGGCCTCACAGCTGGGAAGGAGCTCCTGGTGGAGGGGCCCGGCGAGGCAGAGGCCCGGCTGTTCCTCTGCTGCCAGAGCGCCTCAGTGGAGGCGGTCACAGAGCTGACGGAGTTCGCCAAGAACATCCCTGGCTTTCTCCACCTCGACCTCAACGACCAGGTGAACTAAACAATATATTTACACTTAATCCGCCGGATACACTTTATTCAATGGTTTGTTCTTTTGACAAAATAGAGTCAACGTGTTAGTGTCCACATTAACACCATAACACTTAATCGACAGGTTAAAATGGCTTTAAATGGTCACAAATTAAACACTACACTTTTAGGTGTCAGCTCAGTTATATCCTGCTGCTATAGCCTGCTAGCCGAGCTGCGCACACTGACAAAGGAGCATGCGGAAGCCTTTAAAGATTCTAAAAACTCCTTAACATGAGTAGTATCTGCACTGTCCGAAGTAGTTGAAGGACGACAAAATTAGAACTAAGGGTGAACGAATACAAATAGAGGCTGAGTGACACAGTACATAAAACGAAAAGAAACAAGCAAGCCCTTCACTACTTGCTGCAAAGAGATTCCAGCCTGTCAGCAAAATGTGAAGACCTAGAGTCCAGAGTGAGACGGAATAACGTTTTTATATATGGGTTGAAAGAAGATGAGGAATCTAACAAGGACACACTGAGTCTCATCCGAACCTCACTGACACTGCCAGAAGAGTTTTACCTAAACATAGGGAGAGCACATCGTTCACTGACTATGAAACCGAAAGATCCAGCGAGCCCCCCGAGGTCCATCGTCAAATTTCTGGACTACAGAATCAAGAAGAAACCGTAATCCAGCAAGCATGGAAGCACCGGAATGACAATAGGGTTGGGCAATCGTCTACAAGCTTCCATCGTCCGATAGCGCCCCCTAGGGATCGCCGATAGTCAATACTATCGGGGGGGGGGCAACTTTATAATAATTTTATAATAATAATTATTTATAATTATTTATAATAATAAACACCTCCGGTCCCGGAGGTGTTTCGTCCGTAAATGGGTCCGTCGCCTCTGAGTTTATGAATCCGGAGTGCTCCGGGAGAACCGGAAATCGAGGCGGCAGTATAGAGTCAAAAGTCAGACCATTCGCGAAAATAGATAGAGTAGTATAATATCTGAGATATATATATATATATATATATATATATATATATATATATATATATATATATATATATATATATATATATATTGTATTTGACGATTTGTACTTATACTATACTATATACCTGACATTTTTATTTTATTGTTTATTGTTATTGTTCCCCTGCTTTGGCAATGAGTTGTAACTGGTCATTTAACAACATTTTGAGGAGATAATCTGCGGGTTGGTGAGGGGTGTCACATGCCACCGCACACTTTTTGCACTTTTTTTTTGCCGATTTCGGATTACACAAAGCAAAATCATCTCTACAGATGTCATGTTTGTGATTGTCGATGCCGTTCATTTGTGAAACGACAGTCACTGCCCTCTAGAGGATTTATTGCGTAACATCCATAACAACGCTGAAACCAGACGGAGGTATGAAGGGTAGTTCCGGAGGCAACGTTTGGGGCGACCGGAGGTATGGATCGGCCTATACTCCCGTATGCGGTCTTGTTTTTCCGGAGGAGAAGAAGAAGCTGAATAACCGCGAAAACGAATACATTTAATGATGGAGTCTCCGGCTTTCGTTTAGAAATGTCAACAATTTATTTGGGATTTAACATAGAAAATGTAACATTCAAAATTAATAAGAAAAACCTTGTTCAAGGAAATATAACATTCAACATCAATACAACCTCCAGCTTTCCTCGAGAGTGCCCGTTTTGTTTATATGATGTGGGCGCATCTGTCTGCGTCACACAAATACCCGGCGCATTTACTGACGCAAATGACGTTTAGAAATGTTCAGCGTAGTGTCCGAATTCTCGTTTGTTCGTTCCCTATGTAGTGCACTATATCATGAACACTATAGGGAATAGTGAGCGAGTGAATAGGCAACGATTTCGGACACAGCTCATGTACCACAGCTGTGACCCGGAAATGGTGCAGCGGGGTGTGATGTCATTTCGCCGTGCGAGCAGACCGGTAGGTTTCGAGCCCCTCCCCTCTACTCTCGCAGCAGTGAGTGAATACGGCATGTCAGCGCTACATAGTATGTTTTCCAACTGTGCCAGTTAACTTCAATTACAATTTGCGGGGCTTTTTAAGTTGTAAAAATAGCTACCACAGCGCTGTTTTTCAAAAAGATAAATAATAATAATAATTAAAAATTTATTAGAAAAAAAAAATGATCGCCTTTTTATCGGCAACTTCGACGATGGAATCCATCTATCGTCGATAGTCGATAGAATCGACTATCGGCCCATCCCCGAGTGCCATGTAACGGGCAGAAGATATTCTTTGACCAGGACTACACGTCAGATATCCAGAGGAAACGCAAGCAAGTAAGAGACGTGATGAAACTACTTAAAGAGAAGAACATCAAAGCTCAATCGCCATTCCCTGCCAAGCTGAAAATTCACCTGGGTTCCGGAACGATTACGTTCACGACCCTCGCAGACGCGGCCACAACACTCTGAAAGATGGGTATCCATGTTCAACTGGACAAACGGGACACGCTCCAGGCGGGACTTTTGTGGAATAACTGGACTGAGGCTTCAACATCAAACAGAGCAAACTTAATGACCAACCCAGATCTGAAGAGCATTCTCCATGGTGATCAAGGTCATTGAGGAACAAACGACACATGGAACTGTAAGTAGCGATTAGAAAAAAGAATACATTATATGATTTACTTTATAAGAACATTGTGTTTTGGCTACTTTTACCATTTAAAGTTAAAGACATATTATACCACCAGGTGTGAGTGTGATTAGCCTTACAAGCCGTTTCGAAAATCTGCCCCATATGATATGATATACTAGTAGGGATAAGCATGATTAATCGACGATCGACTACCGTAATTTTCGGACTATAAGCCGACAATAAAGCTTGCAGCAACATATTGAAAACATATTAAAAAAATAACTATAAACTAGTTAATTTTTGGAATTGAGAACTTAGTTCTAAACTTAACGTTGAACTGAAGTTCATTTTAAAATTTGTGAACTGAACTTTGAACTAGTTCACGTAGAAAATGAAGTTTCCCAACACTGGTGCTAACAACATAAGAAGAACCCTTAACATCATTACTTGTGCTAAAAGAAACAAGAAAACATCTATGTTTATACGATATGATGCACAGAAAGTGTTTGACACAGTAAATTGGGACTTTTTGTACAAAACGCAATCTGTAATGGGATTTCCCTCAAAATGTGTGAATTGGGTCAGCGTAATCTACAAAAATCCCAAATCACGTGTAAGAGTAAACAGATGCTGTTTGGAATTATTTGACCTACAGAGGGGGCTGAGACAAGGGGATTGTATTAGCCCCTTGCTATTTGCTACAAATACTGAATCCCTGGCTGCTTCTGTAAAACAAGATGAGGAAATAAAATAAATTAGAAATAAGGATCACAAGACATCTCTTTATACAGATGATATCTTGACCTTTACAAGTGACCCAGTCCTTTCTATCCCTGCAACTTATAGACACCCTAAAGGAATATGGAGAACTCTCTGGTTATCAAATCAACCAATCAAAATAAGAGGCAATGATTTTATTTGGACACTGGCCAATTAAATTCTCAAGAAAGCTTGATTTCCACTGGTCTCCAGGATTTAGATGCTTGGATTATTATTACGACAGACCTCAAAATTGCTTAAGCCAACTATGGGAAATTGATAGGCCACATAAAAGCTGACCTTACAAGATGGGAAATCCTGCCACTCTCTCTGACAATGAAGAAAATAAACTATACAAATTAAAAAATTTCCAAGGTTGATCTTTCTCTTCCATCACTACCTATCTATGTTGCTGTTCCCACATTTACTATATTGGATAAATGGATTTCCAAATGTATATGGTAAAGCAAGCGACCCAGACTTAAATTTAAAAGACTACTCTGCCCAAAAGAAAGTGGAGCAATAGACTTGCCCAGCCTGACAAACTATTATTGGGCAGCCAAACTCAGATGAATGTTGCTTAGATATCCCAAAACACTGACTGGTTGGAATGGAGCAGAGTGAATGCCCAAATTTGCCATTGGATTCAATCCCATTCTTAAATCAAGACATATGGGGGATTGCTAGTGTATTGAGTAAAGACTAGGGCTGGGCAGCAATTAAAAGTTTTAATCGCGATTAATCGCATAGTTTTGGTGAGTTAACTCAGGATTAATCACACTTTTAAAATTATATTTTAAATCCACTCCAATTGAAGTTAACTGAGATTATCAAATGGAATGACACATTATCATTCATACCAAATGTACTTAAGAAGCAAAAACTAGACTAAGTGATATTGAGAGTTTTATTGACTCACTCAGTGTGGATTGAATATGAAATTCACGGACCACCACCAATTTGGGAATTGTAAACAGTTACTACAAGTGTAGTTAATTTAGTTAAATAAGTGGCGCCACAGATTTGGGAATTGTAAACAGGCTGTCACTTACTGCAATTGTAATCAGGCAGTGATTTACTGCAAGTGTAATTGAATGTAAAGTAAGTGGAACTAAAAACCAAAAATATTTCTGATATGAATGTTGACATTCTGTGGGCAAAACCTTTCAAAATCAAAGTGGAAAAAGATAATGTGCGTCAATTTGTATTTATCGCGTTAAAATAAGATTGCGTTAACGCATAATTAACGCATTAACTTGTCCAGCCCTAGTAAAAACACCTTCAAAATATGGTAAATTATGATGGAAAAAACCTAAACTTCCAATGACCAATTCCAGAGCTATAAGGATAGCAAACAACTGAGTTCTCCCCAGCTAGGCTGGAAAAGCAAGGAAGGAAATGGAAGGAAAGGGGTTTAGTGGTTTTGGACCAGCTGTTTGACGGAGCAGTCCTAAATTCATTTCAACAGCTCAAAGAGAAATATGATATATCCAACCAAGTTCATAGGTACTCACAAATTAGACACTATTTACAAAGTCATCAAGAATTGGAAAAGCTCTGGGTTTCCCGAAACCTTCTTAAAGCCTTCTTAACGCTACGTCATTCATAACATCTACTTCAAGTTCTTCCTTAACATCTCACGAGTTTCCCGAAACGTTCTTGGCTACGAATCTCTTTCGTACGTCGTTCGTTGGTAAGGTTGGTCTGAAGCGCTCGTAGAACCTTCTTAGCTCTACCATAGTGATGTTTCAGCTCCTGACGCTAGTCGACGCCACTGTACAGTAACATTTAGAAATCCCCGTTGCTCATGGAACTGCCACATTGGCAGTGTTGTGTTTCCCCAATAGTAGAGTATGGCTACATATACGGCACAGCAGGCGAGGTCAGCTCGACTCGCTTCCAACAATTACAAAAACTCAAATGAACAAAACTGTCTTCTGAATTAAGGAAATGATACTGGGAAACGAATAAACCATTAGTTGACTTAATACGATTTTTTTCAACCACCGCCTCTTTCCCTTGACGGTGCGCAAAGCACGCACACAGACAGGTAGCAAAAAGAAAGCAGTCTCAGCATGAACAGTATTATATAATAAGCTAAATATACTATTCCAAATTTAGCTTTCATTTCAATGTCTATTTTCATAAATCAACAAGTCAGACACCTTTTGTGAACAGAAAATCAATAGCCCCATTTGAACGGTTGCGACAGATGTAATTAACGATGTGATTGATTTCATTAAGGATGTGATTGGATGTAATTATGGATGTGATATATCTTTATCTCAGGAATACCACATAAATACATACTACAATTGGTATATAATGAAGTAATTTTTACATTTCAGATGACCATTGCCCTAAAATAAATAAAATAATAATAGTACTAATAATAAAAGGAATATATAATAGAAAACCAAATAAATTAAACTAAACAAACGTGCACACAAATGTGCATGCGCAAACCCACACAAGAAAATAAAATAAAAAAATAAGAAACAAATAAATTCTGCATATACTTCATGAATAGAAAATGTCGGGCAATGGATGACCATTTATTTAGGAATACTTCTGCTGCCAGTTGAAATAATGTTGTTGTACATTGCATGTTGTAAACCTCTTGGATTCTTACCCTCCATTGTGTAATTGTTCGGGGTTGTGGCCTGGAGGCTGTGATTGCCTTATTCGCTATTAAAAGAAGGACTCTGAGCAAATATGTTTGGCTGTTCTCTTCAAGATCAGTTGGCAGTTGGCAAGTGTGATGGTTGAAGAGGTAAATCTATACAGAGAATTGTTTTATGTTTTTGTACAAATTGCCAGTATTCTTCTATCTTTGGACAATCCCAAAATATGTGTGTGGCCTCTCACCAAACCACACACCCTCCAGCAATGATCTGAGGTGTTGCTCCATTTTATATAATAAATGGAGTTCTAAAGTATCTCATTTAAAGTTTAAATGAAAGGAATTCCTTGTTTCTTATTTCTAATGTATTTTATGCTTTTTATCCCCTAAATTTAAATTCCTTTTTTCCAGTTTGGACTACTGGTTATCATTCTTTTTTTTCTTTCTTTGACCTTGGGGGACTTGAAAGGCGGCAAAAATAAAATGTACTATCATTATTGTTATTCGTTATCCGTCTTATTAGGGGTCCAAGCCAACAGGTTGGATCCCTATTGTTTTTGTAGCGATTTATCTTATAATTATTATACTTCCTACCGTGAAAGTGGGACCACAGCCCAAACCGTAAATGGTGAGACACGCCAATTGCATGACTACATCCAGGTCCGTGAGGACTACGCAGACAACAAAATCCAGACCTGCCGGTCACTAGGTGGCGCTATACCAAGGAAATTTTTTCCAGAAGGGGGCGCCATAAACGAGGAAATTGTATATCTCCTAAAAACGCGTTTGGGGATATAACTCCCACACCAAACCTCTCAGTCAAAACCTTTATATCCACAGGTTCACAGTAGCGTTTTGAATACATGCTTTGCGTTGTGCCGGCGAAATGCACATCGCTTGGACCCCTGGATAACTGCTTGCAGTTCTAGTTATTATTATTATTATTATTATTATTATTATTATTATTATTATTATTATCCTGTGTACTTCCCTTCATGAAGTCTCCCACTCATCTTGGATTATTTTGTTAATTTCTAGTTCGCATTTTTCTTTAATATCAAAGTTATTTTCTTTTAACTTCCTGCAATATCTTATAAAAATTTGATATGAACTTTGTCTTCACTATTCCTTTGGTTGTTGATATTAAGAATTGTTCTGTTTTTGTTGGTAAGGAGCAGGGCCCGGTTTCCCGATAACGTCCACTCTTAGCGCGCTACCAAGACTCCTACGTTTAGTCTTATCAAAGTTGTTTACCTCTATAGGCGTGGTTCCCGAAACTTCTCTTAGGAGTCTAATTAGGAAACACTCCTTATGTCGTTCATAAATGGTGCTGTCCAGAAAGAACGTGCTGAAATCGATTGCTCACAATAATCTTTTGAAGTTGCGAGTTTTTGAAATTATTGGAAGCGGGTCGAGCTGACCTCGCCTGCTGTACCCATGGCCAAAAATAGAGACAAAAAAAATACAGCCGAGACTACATCCTTAATTCAAATATGCCGTTTCATTTGACCTCAATTGGCTACGGATGCAAACTTGGAATTTACAATTAAACAACTTGGCCTATCCTGCTATCCTGCATGTCAATCCTGCTACACAACATATCACTCCCTTCCATTCACTGTTAAAATACCTGAACTAAAACCATTGGTGAAACACAACACTGCCAATTTGGCAGTTCCATGCGCAACAAGGATTTCTAAAGGTTACTGTACAGTTCTATGAGCGCTTCAAACCAACCTTACCAACAAACAAAGTACGAAAGAGATTCGTAGCAAAGAAAGTTTCGGGAAACACGCGAGATTTTAAGGTAGAACTTAAAGTAGAGGTTTCGAATGACGTAGCGTTTAGAAGGCTTTAAGAAGGTTTCGGGAACCGGGCCCTTGTCATTATGTTGACAAACTGCTCTCTCTGGCAGAAGCCTTTGAGTCAACTGTTATTTTCAATGAAACCATATAACAGGGTCAGGTAAATTAAATTATTGCTTCAAGGCAAGGGTCTACTACATTATTGATTTAAAATGCATAAAAATATTTATTTGTAATATTTATTTTTGTTATAAAATAAATATCAAAATACACAGACAAAATATAATTTAAAATTAATTGTAGAAATGTGTCTTATCCGTGCTCGGTTCTGTTCCCTAGGTGACCCTGTTGAAGTACGGTGTGTACGAGGCCCTCTTCACCCTCCTTGCCTCCTGCATGAATAAAGACGGCCTCCTGGTGGCGCGCGGCGGGGGCTTCATCACCCGTGAGTTCCTGAAAAGTCTGCGGCGGCCCTTTAGTGACATGATGGAGCCCAAGTTCCAGTTTGCCACGCGCTTCAACGCTCTGCAGCTGGATGACAGCGACCTGGCGCTGTTCGTCTCTGCAATCATCTGCTGCGGAGGTGCGGTGAACCAGCCTGCACACCAGCGGGTCGTTTCCTGTTTATATTTTAATGACCCTTCTAGTGAAAGGTTGAAAAAGCCTAGATCTTCTCCATAGGAATGTTTTGCTATTTTTACTTCATTACACTTTATGAGCTTTCCGGTTCAATTGCACAAATATTTTCTGTAGGATAGAAATAGAACTGTGATGAATTTGGAAATATGTGATGGAAAGAACGTTATTAATTAATCATAACCCCATACATATTTTGAGAGGGTATGAGGGATTTAGAAATGTCCATATTCCTCAACTTTTGAGATGCTGCATAGCAATTTTCAGAAATTTTGTTTAGTTGACGTAATTTATTCAGGGCTGTCATATTCATCTAGAGGGAGTCCTGAACAAATCCATTTGTTTTCGTTTCTCATTGTCGTTTCATTCCCTCCATAATTTTTCTTCTTATCCTCTCTCCTCTCCTCGTTGCCCCGTCTCGTCAGATCGTCCAGGGTTAGTGAACGCCTCCCTGGTGGAGCGACTCCAGGAGAGTGTTGTGCAGGCTCTGCAGCTTCATCTGGTGGCCAACCACCGTGACAATGCCTTCCTCTTCCCTAAGCTGCTGCAGAAGTTGGCCGACCTGCGAGAGCTGGTCACCGAGCATGCTCAGTTGGTGCAGGACATTGAGACGACGGAGGACACGTCTCTCCATCCGCTCCTGCAAGAGATTTACAGGGACATGTACTGAGTAAAATAAAGGCATGTTCCATTTTACAGGGACATGGACTGATTAAAAAAGATGTATGTTCTGATTGACAAGGACATGTACTCAATGAGAGAGAGACAATACGTGAAGAAAAGCACTGCAGCCTCTAGTTGCTGCTTGTGGGAGTTTACAATATTGTAGATGGAAGTGCTTAAAACCAGGAAATGAAAATCAACAAGGGTCAACCAAGGGTCACTGAATATTGCTTGTTCTTTGCTGGACGTATACTGCAAGAAACACTAATGAGCTTAAAGTTAAAGGATAAGGATAAGTTAACTATCGTGGACAACATGGCGTATTCACAGGTGCTCTTGAATAGGCCATGATCCTAGCGTTTAAACACCATACTAGTATCCACAGATTGTCCAACTTGATTCTAGTGTGTAGAAACCATTATATCCCCAATCTGTGTTTTTTTCTTCTTCATATTGTGATGTAGCTGAGCTAGAATGGTAGGCAAGCATGCAAATGTTTGAGAAGATGAAAAATGTAGCATTTATTCAATAGTTGAATTTGAAGTGAAACTACTACACAATCAAACTCATTATTTATGCAATTTGTGAAAATAATAGAAACATGAAAAAAACTTTTTAGATCATGCTAGAATCATTCAATCTGTGAATAGGCACAGAATTATCCTTTTAACCAAAGTTCAACTGTTGAGCCCATCCCTTCTGACCAACCATGACCCCAGCTGTTCCATGATCTGTTCTAATGGGGTGCAATGCTACATTTGTCTGGTTGGGCTGTAACGGGGATGTGTGGTTATTCACCTTAAATATCGACCCATTTTTTGATGCTTCTTTGGAGCAGGTTTATCTCTCGATTTCCAATTACAATGCAAATCTAATCTGAACATATGTATTCTCGATCAGAGCCGAATATGAACATTTCCTTTATCGTGTGTCCATCTGATGTCAATATCGGGACAGTGTGATATAGGCATTAAGGAAACCACGCCTTTGAAGATTGATAGCTTTGTCTTCTGGGCCCCTCACACCCCAAGAGGTAGGAGATCTATATGAACCTCTACAGAGGTGTGTATGGATACTACAGATTTGAGCATGGCCGTGCAATGTTGGTGGAAACATGAGGATATATGATAGAATGATCAATTGCGACACAATATATATGTGTATATATATGTATGCAAGATATGAACTGAGTATAGCCATGACAGTCTGGCTTCAGTAACAGCCGCCATCATTATTTACCTGCAAGCAAGGTGTGATCACAGCCAACTCTTGCCCTTGAGTTGGCTGTTGAATCGACGGCAATAAGGAACACATACACTTTACCTCAGTGTGTTCATGGAACTCATACACACAGCAGCTGGGAACCATGATCAGATTTAATTATACGTCTGCGTCAAACAGCTGCATGCCGAGCTACAACAGGTCTATGCCACCGGCGTAGCCCTCAGAATCCATTACAGTAGGTAACGCACACCTCTCCAGAAATGTAAAATGGAACCGGGATAGGTGAAGGCCCGAGTCCTCCTGGTGTGTCTTTCAGTTAATTTATAATGGAGCAGATCCGTATGTTTGCCAACATGTAAATGTGTATCTCACATGACATTGCAAGGTCTTGGACTTCTAGCAGTCTCGAAAGGTATTCACAGCCTCAACCCCAGCAACCACTCTTTTTCCAGCAATTTGCGGGACTTTGCCACTCTGGGCCGATGACTTGAATTCAAGTCATGGTTTCACAGTAAATGCTGTTAACATGTGATTTTGCGCCCCTTTGCGGGCAAAGTGGTGCCTTTTTTGTTATTGACCCTGTGACATCATTGATTGAGCTATCTTCACAACACTTTATACACTTTTTAATGGTCCTCTGTCCTCCGTGCATGGCACTTTAATCTGACATGTCCATAGAGCATTTGTCTCAAATTGTGTAATTTGCTCCGTTGGATAAGAACATTCTTTACATTTTCACAAGACTTTTACTATACAGAGAAATTAATCCAGATGATTAACATTATGGCTGAAAGAGGAAATCATTAACAGCATGTAAAATGGACTACTTAAGGTTGGCATATATGTTAACAAACACACATCCATTAAAGATTAGCAGACATCACTTATGTCAACATTTTCTTGCGGACTATGCTCAGTGGGGTGTTCAACAAAGCCGGTTTTATCACATAACCAGGTAAATTAACCCAGGGTTTGCTGTAACCCTAGGTTTTCCGTTCCAAAAGGATCACGGTATGTTAGTTTTATAGAAACATGCTCTGAATCAAACCTGGTCGGAGCAGGTTTTGCGCAGGTTAAGTTTGAAACATAACCCGGTTTTGGGTATTTAATCTGCGTTCACCGCAGATTTCATGTGTTCACAATGGCATGCCCTTTTGATGAGAGAACTGCTGATATCGGAGCGCAAATTATACGTGCAATCCACCGGGAGCGATTGATAAGACCACGGCTCGACATCTTGGCATATCAAATGACTTTTTGCTGGAGTGGAGAGATAGGCCTATAGATTCTCGCGCAAATCTTTAATATAAATAGCCTTACATAGCCAACACTACCAATCGAGGACCTGGCCTCAGTTCACTCCAGACTATTTGCGTAGCCCTCTGTTTTTTGCAAATGGTAGTTTTATCTAGGCTATAATGTTGGAGATGCTGAGCACATCTCAGTCCTTTCAGATTACCCATCCAAGATTTGTATCGGCCTCCTATCATACAAAGAGCAATATTGTCTGAGTAGGCCTACTATGCCGAGAGGCACTTGCAACACAAAGTATAAAATAGTCCTTACAGACTTGCATCCACTGGAGATTGTTTGATCGTTACACGCACTAATCCATCTTGATCTGTGAAGTTGATGAATTGTCACTTTTAGGTTTTCTACCCAGTTACCAAAAAAAGAAACATTTGGAATAGTATGCGCTGTGGCAAGCACATGGTTTGCATGCGTTATTTCGAAGGCAAAAAAAAATCTCAAATACAAGAAACCACAAAAACCTACATTCAACCAGTGGGGTATGGCCCCTGACTCTCTGAGGAGGTAGGTAGCCTACCTCCAGGTACCCCCTCCATGCCAGGGCTCCCTGAATTTATGTTTATTAACAGCTCCTCCACCGGGGTCAAGACAATTTGAGGGCCAGATCCAGTCTGCCGACTGTCAGCCTTTTCACGATTGGCTTAAAAAAATGGCTTATTTAAATATATAGCAATACGATGGTGGGAAAAGCTTACCAGTTTCATTTTTATGGTACTTGATCCGCTGACCGCTTGGAAGCCATCGGAGTACATATTTTTTTAGAAGAAAGGGGTTATGTGGTAGGATCTTTAAGAATGCTTAACTCGGATATTTATATATTCATGGCTCAAATATTAAGGATCATGCTTTTGACGTGTAACTAACGCATTTACGCGGTCAGCGATCCGCTGCCAGGCTTTGGCTCTCCGGGTTGCAGAGGCTTTAGCGTTCCCTTTTCTTGTGATAATGTCCTTCTCCTCGTCATAGCTCTCCAGGAGAACCTGAAGTTCCATTTCATTGAAATAAGCGGCCCATTTCGCCATTTCGATCAGGGTTTCCATGATCCATACATCACGTCTTTTTAGGTTTGGCGTGGACGCGCACAACCCTGTGTTAACCAACCCCGAGTTGATTGAACTAATGCATAACCGCTGCTGTCGAACCGAAAACTCTGGGTTAGTCGGCACAGGGTAAATCAACCTAGAGTTCAGCGTTAACTCAGTGTTTGTTAAACCTCCGTTCGTGGAACACCCCTCAGATCACTAGTGACAAGAACCTTTGTTGCTAATCAACGCAGAAATGAAGTTCAAACACAACTTTAGTATATTGTAGTGTTTCTATATGAAATGCAAACAATCATATCCATACCCTGACTAACATGGCTCACTATACATCTCTTCCATCTCTTTTTACAAAGTTTTCTCCTTCCAAAGGCCAATGTTTATTCTTTATTATTTTGACAGCCATGTCCAGCAATCTGGCAGTTGATTGTCTGGTTTGTAAATACATGAAGAATGTTCTGAATGAAAGGGACAGCTGTGTTCTGGGAAGGGGGGTTTCAGTATAGCAGTATCAATAGTTTATTACTAAATCAATAACAAGCTGCATCAGTATATGGTTTCTGATTTAACTACATGTAAATAAAAAATTTGCTAATTATTATGAAACGTATGTTTTATTTTTATTTTAACTTTGTATGTTCATGTAGAAATGCCTTCAATGCTTTTCAATAAAAAACCGTGTGGTACTACTATGGAACAGTACTTTCACCTTTTCTCTTCAGCATCTACACCTCCAACTTCACCTTCAACTCTGGAACGCGCCACCTACAGAAGTTCTTGGATGACTCCTCCATCGTGGGCTGCATCAGTGAGGACAGGGAAGACGAGTACAGAGGTGTGGTGGAGGGCTTCGTCAGATGGTCCGAGGAGAACCACCTCACCTCCAGCTTAACATCGGCAAGACCAAGGAGCTGGTGGTGGACTTCCGACGGAGCAAGAAGCCCCCAACCCCCATTACCATCCAGGGGGTTGAAATAGAGACCATGGACACATACAAGTTCCTTGGAGTGCACATAAACAATAAGCTGGACTGGACAGACAACACAGAGGCACTGTATAGGAAGAGTCAGAGCAGCATCTTCTTCCTCAGAAGGCTCAGGTCATTTGACATGTGTGGCAGGCTTCTAAAGATGTTCTATCATTCTGGGGTGACCAGCACAATGTTCTTTTCTGGATGTATGTATGTGTATATATGTGTTTGTTTATGCATATGTATTTGTGTATATGTATATACAGGTGCTGGTCATATTATTAGAATATCATGAAAAAGTTGATTTATTTCATTAATTCCATTTAGAAAGTCAAACCTGTAGAATGTATACATTCATTCTAAACAGACTGATACATTATAAGTGTTTTTTGCCAAAAAGAAGATGATTATAGCTGACAACCAATGAAAACCCTAAATTCAACATCTCAGAAAATTAGAATATGGTGAAAAGGTCAGATATTGAAGACACCTGGTGCCACACTCTAATTAGCTAACTAACTCAAAACACCTGGAAAAGCCTTTAAATGGTCTCTCGTTTTGATTCTGTATGACACACAATCATGGGGAAGACTGCTGACTTGACAACTGTCCAAAAGATGACCATTGATACTTTAAAGATGGAGGGCAAGACACAAAAGGTCATTGCCAAAGAGGTTGGATGTTCCCAGAGCTCTGTCCAAGCACATTAATAGAGAGGCGAAGGGAAGAAAAAGATGTGGTAGAAAAGAGTGTACAAGCAAGAGGGATAAACGCGCCCTGGAGAGGATTGTCAAACAAAACCGATTCAAAAATGTGGGGGAGATCCACAAAGAGTGGACTGTAGCTGGAGTCAGTGCTTCAAGAAGCACCACACACCGACGTATGCAAGATATGGGCTTCAGCTGTCGCATTCCTCGTGTAAAGCCACTCTTGAATAAGAGACAACGTCAAAAGCGTCTCGCCTGGGCTCAAGACAAAAAGGACTGGACTGCTGCTGAGTGGTCCAAAGTTATGTTTTCAGATGAAAGTAAATTTTGTATCTCCTTTGGAAATCAAGGTCCCAGAGTCTGGAGGAAGACAGGAGAGGCACAGAATCCACGTTGCCTGAAGTCCAGTGTAAAATTTCCACAGTCAGTAATGGTCTGGGGTGCCATGTCATCTGCTGCTGTTGGTCCACTGTGTTTCCTGAGGTCCAGGGTCAATGCAGCAGTCTACCAGGAAGTTTTAGAACACTTTATGCTGCCTGCCGCGGACCAACTTTATGGAGGTGACGATTTCATTTTCCAACATGACTTGGCACCTGCACACAGTGCCAAATCTACCAGTACCTGGTTTAAGGACCATGGTATCCCTCTTCTTGATTGGCCTGCAAACTCACCTGACCTTAACCCCATAGAAAACCTATGGGGTATTGTGAAGCGGAAGATGCGAGATGCCAGACCCAACAATGCTGAAGAGCTGAAGGCCACTATTAAAGCAACGTGGGCTCTCATAACACCTGAGGAGTGCAACAGACTGGTCGACTCCATGCCACGCCGTATTGCTGCAGCAATTCAGGCAAAAGGAGCTGCAACTAAGTATTGATTGCCATACATGCTGAAACTTTCCATGTTCATACTTTTCAGTTGGCCCACATTTCTAAAAAATCATTTTTTGTACTAGTCGTAACTAATATTCTAATTTTCTGAGATACTGAATTTGGGATTTTCAGTAATTGTCAGTACTAATCATCCAAATTAAAAGAAATAAACATTTCAAATATATCACTCTGTGTGTAATGAATTGATATAATATGTAAGTTTCACGTTCTGAATATAATTACTGAAATAAATCAACTTTTTCATGATATTCTAATAATTTGACCAGCACCTGTGTGTGTGTATATATATATGTGTGTATGTATGTACGTGCCGATGGGTGTGTGTGTGCGTGTATATATATATACAGATATATATATATGTTACACCCCTGTGAGGGGGGTATAGAATGAACAACGAGGACGCAGTGTTGTGGTCAAGTCCAAAGTTGTAATGGCCGCAAAAACGGCAAGCACGCTATTCCCCCTACAGGCTGACCGAGGCAAAACAAAAGCAATCGAACACCGACCATCGAAAGATTGAACACAAAATGAGGTGGAATAAAGAAACTCTGCAACAACTTTCCTAATTTAGCTCTTTAGAATAATTTTGGAGCAAATAAAGAATAATGAATTTTTTAGATAAACATGGAAATAAACAACATATTTTACCAGCATCACTTTATAACTTCAAAGGGCAGAGCAATGGGTAATAGATAAAAATAGTGAGAAAAGTCCGTTTTTGCATTTTGAAGCACTCATCTACTGCATTAAACATTTTAAACCTTTTTACTACAACACGAATTTATAACCATTACACACTCCCCTACAACTCAGATGTCGTCCCCGACATGATAAATCTAAAGTAGTTGACCAATGGATTAACTGACAACAGTCTTCATCCAAGCACATTCATTTTAACAGTCCATGAGCGTTTGTAGCATGTGTTCATGTGTTCCCACTCAGCGGTCTCAACAGTCCATCAATGTGTGTAATGCATGTGTGTATGTGTTAGCACTCGGCTCAGTCCAAAAAAATCCATGAGTATATGAGTGTGTGTATGTGTGATGCTCTTCCTTTAGTACCAAGGAACAACAGCTGGCTGGAAATTGGCATGCTGTACTGGAGTCGGCCATCCATGTGTTGCTTGCATGGTCCCATAGTGTGTTGGCAGGTACCAGTACATGGCGTTACTTGGACATACAGTGCTGTAACAACCGGGATTGCCCAGCTGGTCGTATGTGAAAACCCTAGGCGCTCGTCTTTCCCTCACAGGTCGCTGGTATCGTTCATTTGCACTGTTTTCACTTTGACTTTCAGGTGACTGTATATCAGGCTCTCTCTCTTCCAAGGCAACTTCCTCTTGAACGAGCTCCTCTTCACTGGATGCTTCCTCACCTCCTGTTAGTGTATCTTCACTATCTGGGTCCAGCTGAGGAATGACTTGTCGCTCAAAAACTGTTTTTCCACCACATTCTGAACCATTAGGTCTTGCAGGTAACACATCTGAGGGGCTTTGTCCTTTAGGCCGAAGCCCTAAAGGAAGTGATGCAATAGGTGACTGGGTCGACAACATTTAAGTATGCTTTACTTTGAGGTCTCATATATATCAAAGGGGGTCTCAAAGGACGCATACGCTTCAACCTGTGGCTCCAGCCCTACAGGAAATGACTCAGCAAGTGCTCCATCTCGTTGCACCTGCACCCAGCGGCTCACTTGCAAGATTTTGGCCTGAAGTTCTTCCCAGACCTACACCCTAGCCATCCAACACGCATATCTTAGAATCAGGCTTCTCTTTAATAATGACAAAAAGCTATTAGAGAAATACACATTCACTTTTTGTTATCTCATAAGCGGCGTGGTGCCGGCTCCTTTTGACCTTTTGACCCCAGACTTCAAAAACGTGGCCACAGGCCAGCTGTGACTACACACCTTAAGCCACAAATGTACACCTCCATCCCACAAAAAATGGGGACTAGAAACTAACCTCTGTCTTATGTACATTTACCGTACTGTGGGAGGTCACGCCCCTTTTCCGGCCTTTTCGAGATAGCTAGGGATGCTAAAATGTTTACACACATTTCCCGGGGCCCCGAGAACGACATATCCGAGATTTGGAGTTCTAGCCCTTAGAGAAAAAAAGTTTTCCCAAATGGACTGTCATTTGGACAAAGCCCCTCAGAAGTGTTACCTGCAAGACCTAATGGTTCAGAATGTGGTGGAAAAACAGTTTTTGAGATAGGAAGGTCCTACCGCCCTGAAATTTGAATACCTTATTCTAAGGCCTAACTGGGACCCCCGCACCGAAACTTGGCCCGGTCGGACCCCGAGGGCCGGAATGGGGGGCCCTTCCTGCCCTAAACTTGGCCCAGTCGGACCTTGAGTGCCGGAAGGGGGGGCCTGGACTTTCATAATCCTCGCTTGGTGACTGTAAAGGATGTTTGGTCGGATGTTATGACGAAGAATCATAATGTGAATGTGAATATTCTATAAATGTCTTGATATCATCTTTCGTCTCAACACTTCTGCTGCAGCCGCTTAAAGTATCACTCCGAGAACCTTAAAATATGAATCAATTCATTAGAAATATGAAAATATCTTCCCGGTTACGTAACGGGGCAAACAAGGTGTCCTTTGACATCTACGTTTCGAGGCGATTGCAACAGTGCCACACATGATCATATTTGAATATGTTTCGGGGTAGTAATTAGCTGTCGATTTTGGAGGCCTTTATCAATAATGACCAGCTATAGATTTGCTTCCCGATGGAGATTTTTGACAAATTACATGTTATTTAGCATCTACACGTTAAGCTGAGTCCAATGAGATCAAGCTCGCCCTCTTGCTACACCGAGATAATGTCCTAGACCTAGGTGTACCATGTAAAATACATGTTACCATTTTCTAGAGTGTCATGCTTGGTGTCATTGGACTCAACTCAACGTGTAGAGCAGTCATACTCAAGTAGCGGCCCGCGGGCCTTTTGTGGCCCGCGGGGTGTCTATTAATGGCCCTCGAGCTGTTTTGAAAAGTTTTTTTAATTATTAAAAAAAAAAAAAAAAAAAAAAAAAAAAAATCGTGTTGGGCGCTCTTATTTTGAAACCGCGCGCCGCGATCTCAATACGAGGCTGGGGGTTGCAACGATAAACAGATAGCACTCCAGCCCACAGACCGCTCCAGCCCTCCCAAACTCGAGGCAGACAGTCCATCTCAGCAGCAGTCAAGGCCGATTTAGGGTCGTTTTAGACGCAGAGACGTAAGCACGTAATTTACACAAGGGACTTGTTTTAGACAAGTTTTGATTTACGGTTCCTTTAAGGTTCCTTAAGGATTGCGCGTGTTGCAAGGGGATTCTCCGCCAGAACAGTAGGGGGAGCAACGAACGAATCTGTGGGCGTGGAAGTGGAAATCGCTGGCTTGTTTATATTTATAATTATCATAATTCGTTCTTGTGTTTTCTTCTTCTCCTTCTTCAAAATTCTTCATTCGCTTCTGTCACGGCCTTTTAAAAATGGCGCTATTATGCTGTAAAACCGGAAATGTGAGACTCCTGAAAGGATGTGGTTAGCTGGCCAATCACAGTCTTTGCGAGCTGCGTAGGGTGTGTTTCAGTCGCATTGTCAGGAATTTTGGCCGACGCACTTAAGCAAGTAAGGGGGATATTTTACCGCGCAAGGGGGGGTTATGTATCTTACGTGCTTACGCGTTACGTCTAAAACTGAGCATATATCGGCCTCAGTCACACGTATACCGACCGGCCCCTTGAGTCACTGAATTTTTTTTTTGTGGCCCCTCATCATTTCTACTTGAGTACCCCTGGTGTAGAGGCTAAATAACATGTCATTTGTCACAAATTTCTATCGGGAAGCAAATCAATAGCTGCTCATTATTGATTAAGGCCTCCAATTTCGACAGCTAATTACTACCATTAAACATGTTCGAATATGCTCATGTGTGGCACCGTTGCAATCGCCTGGAAGCGTAGATGTTGAAGGACACCTTGTTCTCCCTCTTACGTCACCGGGAAGATATTTACATGCTTTTGATTGACTAATGAATTGATTCAGCTATTCCCCCAGAAGTCTGGGGTCAAAAGGTCAAAAGGAGCCGGCACCACGCCGCTTATGAGTCAAAAGTTAATGTGTATTTCTCTCATACATTTTGTCATTATTAAAGAGAGGCCTGATTCTCAGATATGCAGGTTGGATGGCTACGGTGTAGGTCTGGGAATAACTTCAGGCCAAAATCTTGCAAGCGAGCCGCTGGGTGCAGGTGCAACGAGATGGAGCACTTGCTGAGTCATTTCCTGTAGGACCGGAGCCACAGGTTGAAGCGTATGCGTCCTTTGAGACCCCCTTTGATATATAAGAGACCTCAAAGTAAAGCTTACTTAAATGTCGTCGACCCAGTCACCTATTGCATCACTTCCTTTAGGGCTTCGGCCTCCTAATTGATCATTGTAGTATAATTGAATGCCCTCTTTCATATATATGATACCTCCACCACTGGGACGTGGCAACAATTCTCCAAATCCATATGGGGAGGGGGGGGTGATGCTTGTGGACAGTAGGGTTGTACACTAGACATAAATAGGAAGAAAACTCAGGAGAAGGAATGACCTCTCATAAATATTTATTTAATAAATAAAACAAATAACCCTGCCTCGTTAAATCAATGAGCTTGGTGTTTTGCTTTCAAAAATAGGTTATAGAAGAAGTCTAAACTGCAGAAAATAAAAACATCCAAGCTGCCTTTTAAGGATACCTTGGAATATCCGTCTATTTTTTAACCATCGGACACTAGTTTACGACAAAAACAACACAAATCACGGCAGCTCATTTGCCGCGTGGTTTTTAGAGCCATGTAAGGATTAGAGGGGCTGGTGGATAGCAACCACCATAGCAACCATGACTGGATTCAGCCCCGTTGAAAAAAATAGAATACCACCCTCAGGAGATTAATGATATTTAAATGATTATGACCATGAAGTCTTTATTTGCATGGGTTTACATTTCGTTCTGTGTAGCATGGAAAAATCGGAGAAACACTCCCATTCGGAATGCATTGGTTTACATTTCTTTCTTTGGAGCACAGTTATTTTTATTTATTTTCAGTTTTTGAGGAGGTGCTTCAAAGATGCTAATTTTTCTGCAATAATCCAAAATCAAATGGAAAAACCCGTTGGCTTTTTGTCAAGGGAACCCAGGGCGACGCTCACTTCCGGGTTGGCCAACACACGTCATCCCTCCACCACTATACTGTAATAACGCATGTTGAAGTTGAATGATAATGAATTAATTTATTCTTTATTCTGCCTTAGTATTTATATATTTGGCAGCGAAATGCAGTGTGTGTGTGTGTGTGTGTGTGTGTGTGTTTGTGTGTGTCTGTGTGTGTGTGTGTGTGTGTGTGTGTGTGTGTGTGTGTGTGTGTGTGTGTGTGTGTGTGTGTATAACACGCTATTTTATGTTGAAATGCGACGTAATCCAGTGTTCACGAAAACGTACGTGTTTCTAACAAGATGATATCATTAAAAGTTACATAAAGTAACGGTTTAATAACACAAAAGCAGGAAACACGTGAGCTGCATTTCCCATTCAGATAATAAAGATTAATAAAGATCATACACATTCACTGACTGAGGATTATTCAAGGGAAAAGTACATTTCTCGCTAGAAATGTCATTAGAAACACGTTAAATGGTGAATCTGTCCTAAAATATTGCATCTCCCATTCAGTTAATGCTGGGTTTTTCGTATCATATGCACGCGAAATGGACGTATCCGCCCTCCGCAGTAGTTAATGCTGGGTTTTGCGTATCGTATGCACACGAAATGGTCATTTGGCGTATGTAGGCTACTGCACGCATCTTGAAAGTGTCAAACCGTGCGATCTGTGCGCATATTGGTGAGACTGGAAAAGCTGTCATATTCTTAGTTATCACAGACAATTTTTAACAATAAATGTTCTGTACGGAGCTCCTTAAGGGACAATAGGGAGAAAGCTCCCGGACAGAACCTTAGATGGAAGTCGTGCTTAGTGACAAATCACGACAAATACTTCCAATTGATATGCATGAGTTTGAAAATTTTGCTTTTTGACACGAACATTTAGAAAATACGTGTACCTGATCACGTTTCAATAGATTAAATAACGTGACAGTGTCACCTATTTTCGTGAGCCCGGGATGCCTGTACGCCGGCCATTATCGCCCGATGAAATATTCTTCGTCATATCTATCAAACCAAACATCCTTCACATTCGCCGAACGACGATTATGAAAGTAAAATGCACATTTCTCGCTAAAAATGTTTACATAAACACTTTTAATGGTGTAACTATTCTAAAATATCATATTTTCCACCCAGGATAAAAAGTATGTCCGCCATTTTCACAGAAGAATATCCTAAAAAACTATCCCATAGGAAAGATGCTCACATCGTCTATTAGAGACGTAGTGAGGCACCCCCCATTCCGTATGCAGAAGACGCCGAAGGGTACCTTTACCGTCACCGACCGAATAAAAAGGGTACCTTTCCCGTCAGTCACCGACGCTAAAGGGCCTTTGCCAACAGTCGTTATTTTACGTTCTCGGAGTGAGACTGTGTTGTACACACAGCAATGACGTTCAACCTCGTGCGCAGCTGCGTGTTAAAGAGCCCATGCCATTAAAATCACATTTTTCCTGTTGTTTGTTAAATAACATAGGTCTGAATAAGTTTGTGAGCTGTGGTAAGTTTGAAATCTATGCAGTGTGTCTGCTGAATGCAATAGGCAATGAAAGGAAAAAGGCAGAAGAAATGAGCCAATCTGGATAAGGTGACACTGTGACGTAGCGTTGTCAAACTATTATTCATGGCCCTGCCCACTTGGTTGGTTCGTAACCACCCACAAGAATTCTGAAGGAGTCGTGATTGAGCTAGTGCTAAATGCTAATACATGTATGGTAGTTGCTTAGTTCGTAGTAACAGGCTAGTTACAGAATTTTGAATGCAATGGCAGAACGACATCGAAGTACATGAACTGCGACATGCTGCCTGCCCCCGGCTGCCGCGGCGCGAGACACCACCGCCGCGAAGCACCACCGCCCGGCAGCGGGCAGCCGGGCGGTGGTGCCTTGCGCCGGCAGCAGGCAGCGCGCGGTTCTGTCTACTACAGATTGATGTGGAAGTGGAATAACCAGAGACGTCGGAGAACCCGACGAAGTCCTTTGTGATTCATTATATCGTCTGGACGTGCACACAGCTTTTGGCCGTGATAATATGTATTATTTGATATAGATATCTATGTATTATATGATATTATTTAGATATAGAGCTCCAGGACTGTAACGCAAGTGTTGTACACTTCCTTGTTATTTGGATAACCGTTCTGCTGTTGGTGTGATGGCGCATAACACGTCGGACTCTCGTCTCTGGTATTTCTACAACGAGACTCGTAGTGGGGGTTATCTCAGCCATGGTTGAGAATGAATTGGGGGAAAGGAACATTGGCTTTGACTCCCTGAAGTAGGCATGAACCACAACATGGAGGAGAAAGGGATTGTTGACCGCGGTCGTCTCCCGCCGGAGCCTCGCTGCCGATGGACCACCGCTTCAGGAGGCGGGGATTAGCGCTGACCGCTGCCGAGGCGGCGGGAAGCAGGGCTCAAGCGGGATACATTCGCGGCCAACAATCCCCTTCTCCTCCATGTCGTGGTTCATGTACTTCAGGGAGTCAAAGCCAAAGTTCCTTTCCCCCAATTCATTCTCAACCATGGCTGAGATAACCCCCACTACGAGTCTCGTTGTAGAAATACCAGAGACGAGAGTCCGACGTGTTGTTTAGATCCTAATAACAACTCCAGCAGCGTTACAGTCCTGGGGCTCTACATCTAAATAATATCATATAATACATAGATATCTATATCAAATAATACATATTATCACGGCCAAAACCTGTGTGCAGACGATATAATGAATCGCAAAGGACTTCGTCGGGTTCTCCGACGTCTCTGGTTCTTCCACTTCCACATCAATCTGAAGAAGACGCGGTCGTTTGATCGTCTGGAGGCTCACACAGCTTTTGGCCATGATAATATATATTATGATATAGATATCTATGTATAAAATGGGTTTCTAAGAGCCATTGCGATACATCCACCGTAAACAGAGCGCATGGTACCGTGGCTACAAGCTGCTCAGGGCCAGGTGATAATATATATTATAGATTATATGATATAGATATCTATGTATAATATGGGTTTATAAGAGCCATTGCGATACATCCACCGTAAACAGAGCGCATGCAGGGCCAGGTGATAATATACATCATATATTATATTATATTATATAGATATCTATGTATAATATGGGTTTCTACGAGCCATTGCGATACATCCACCGTCAACAGAGCGGCGAGCGCATGGTACTGTGGCTACAAGCTGCTCAGGGCCACACCCCCACCCCCCTCCTTGACCTGCCTTGACACGCCCACCGTAACCAGAGCGCATTGTACTGTGGCTACAAGCTGCTCAGGGCCACACCCCCACCCCCCTCCTTGACCTGCCTTGACACGCCCACCGAAACAGCGCGTTTGGGGGAAGCTCAATGTGCGACTGGTTTGGAGTGGCTGTAACTCTGCACCACGGCTGAATTTCGGGGACGTCTTTGAATACTGTGTTTGTAGCCCACTAATACCTATATTAAAGCATCCATAAATAGCATGGCATGGGATCTTTAAACTCCAAAACCTCCGTTTTAAGGAGTACGGTTTTAAAGCGCAGCACAGCTAGCGCAATGCTAACTGACAGAGCAATTGGGCCAGCCAGTTTATAATTTACACTTTACATTACACACAATTTATACTGTTTACACTGTCTATTTTGTTTGACCTATTCGTTGTTTGTTCTGTTTGTCTTGTCTTCTCCTTACTTTTAGCATTTTGTTTAGCATTTTCCCTTGGCGTCTACTTTTGTTTGTATTTGTATTGATACTTTGTTATACTTTCATATTGTATTTTATTTATTTTTATTCTGTGTTTTTCGACTGCTGCTGGGCTATTGCAACAAACTAATTTCTCCTATGGGCGATTGATGTTGTATTGTATGTTTACTGTTTAGTATCAGTGGAGTCCCTAATTTAAACTCACAATACTTTGTTTGGTATCAGTGGAGTCCCTAATTTGACCTCACAATAGTAGGTTTGGTATCAGTGGAGTCACTCATTTAACCTCATAATACTATGTGCGGTATCAGTGGAGTCCCTAATTTAACCTCACAATACTATGTTTTTTATCAGTGGAGTCCGTCATTTTACCTCACAATACTATGTTTGGTATCCGTGGCGTCCCTCATTTAACCTCACAATACATCTATGGAAGGGGTTCCCAAAGTGTGGTACTCGCACCCCCAGGGGTACCCTAGGGGTACTCGAGCTGCCACCAGGGGGTCCGCTGGTGTAATATTACACAATTACAGTGTTGTTTTTTTAAGTGGGATTTTTCGATACAATAAAAAAACATGAACAGTTAACATTTCCTTTGTAATCCCTTTTATTTTAAATCAAAAAAGTATATTTTAAACATAGAAAAAGACAGCTGCTGTCTTCGTCTACGGCTGCGCACTGCTGTCTTCTTCTACGGACATATGCGCGCCAACTCGTTTCATTCATTCCTATATAAATATGCTTAACTGGCTGAAATCAGGGAAACTGTCAAGTGGGACATCTTCTGACAATGTTGTTAGTCACGAAGGAGGAGAGGGACACAGAGAGAGTGAGGATTTGGAGGCAACAGAGACGGAGAGAATAGTGAAAGAAAATGAGCGGGAGTCAGACGATGCGCCGGAGGAGGGAAGGAGATGGCAAAAAAGAGATCATGAGGGTGAACACCAGACAGGGGAAAAAATAAGGAAATATGATGACAATTATCTGGGTCTGTGCTTCACTTGGGTTGGCGATACAGATTGCCCGAAGCCTTAGTGCGTGGTGTGCAGTGAGGTTCTAGCAAACAGCTGTCTGAAGCCGTCTTCTCTCCGTCGTCACCTGCGCACGAAACATGGCAATTTAAAAGCCCCTTACATTTTTTAAAGTAAAGTTGGAGGAGTTGCAGAAAAGCAAAAAAAAAATGCAGTTCCATTCATGCGTTGGGTCTACGAAAGACGAATTATGGGCTTCATATCTGCTCAGTTACACAGTAGGGAGAAAGGGGGTGCCGCACACAATTGCCGAAGACGTGTGTTTGCCAGCGGCCAAAGAGAGGGTGGAGTGTATGATTGGAGAGAAAGAGGCAAAAAAGTTGGACATGATTCCTGTGTCCAATAACACTGTGTCGCGCCGCATTGATGCCATGTCTGAAGACATTCTGGCTACACTAGTCAGCCGTGTGAAGAAAAGCGAGTTTTACTCTCTGCCATTAGACGAGTGTACAGATGTTGCAAATCTGGCCAATCTTCTTTTGTATGTCCGTTACCTTTTTGAAGGAACGGTACAAGAAGGTTTTTTGTTCTGTCGGCCCCTTGCTACCCGAACAACAGGAGAGGAAATCTTCAATTTAATTGACGTTTTTATGAGGACCAATGGGATCGACTGGGACCGCTGTGTGGGAATTTGCACAGATGGGGCAAAATCAATGACGGGGAAACACACAGGGCTTATAGCTCATATTAAGAGAGTCTGTCCATCAATCAGCTGGTTACACTGCAGTATTTACAGAAAGGCTTTCGCAGCCAAAAACATGCCAGCTGATCTACTTGCAGTGCTTAACGACGCAGTCAAACTGGTGAACTTCATTAAAGCTTGTCCGCTAAATTCAAGAATATTCACACTGTTATGCAATGAGATGAGCAGCGAACACAAATCACTGCTGCTGCACAAAGAGGTGCGTTGGCTGTCCCGCGGCAAAGTGCTGACAAGGCTCTTTGAACTCCGGCACGAATTGCAGCAGCAGAGGAGAATCCCTTTCATTTGGCCTCCAGTATGCATGACGAAGATTTTCTGAAAAGGCTTGCCTATCTAGCGGACATCTTCTCAGCTCTGAATGAACTCAATCTAAGTCTGCAGGGAGTCAGTGTAACTGTGTTCAACACACAAGACATGGTTGAGGCCATGATAAAAAAAACTATGGTTCTGGGCGAGTTGTGTGAGTGGGAACACACACCTGTTTTTCCCTACGCTTCACGAGTTCTTGGGGGAAAATTACGTGGACCTGGGTGAGCATGTGAAAAGCCTCATAATTGAACACCTCAACCAACTCGCAGAGCAGCTACGGAAACGCTTCCCACCTATGGACACATCTCGCGCTTGGATTCGCAATCCATTTGATGTTTCCCTGCCCGTCCCACAGCTGTCATTTCAGGAGCAGGATCAGCTGATCGAGCTGTCATCTGATGGAGCACTGCAGTTGCAGTTCAAACGAAAGCCACTTGTGGATTTTTGGACAGAGTCACTGACATCATACACAGTCTTGGCAAAGCAAGCCTTGAGAGTTTTGATGCCCTTCGCCACGACTTATCTCTGCAAGTCTGGTTTCTCTGCTATGGCAGCAGTTAAAACTAAACATCGGCAAAGATTTGATGCTGTTGAGAAGGATTTGAGGCTTAAACTGTCTTCCATTGTGCCAAACTTCGGAGAGCTTTGTGCCAAGATGCAAGCCCATCCGTCGCAATAATATGGGTAGGTAGGCCTAGTAACTAGTTGATATTATTGCTAAACATAGAGGCCTACTGGGAATACTCACACATCCTCCTCCCCGTCTCCAACCCCCCTCCCTCTCTCTCTCTCGCTGCAGGCTGAGCGACTTTTGCACTGCACTTGTAAAGTTCCAGATGGATCCTCTTTTAATTTATTTTCGGTTTGAGCCTATTCTCTTTGTCACTTAATTATGTTGTGGATCTTGTGTAGGCAAATTTTATTGACGCACTTGAAAGTTTCAGTTTCATTTCATTTGTTGATGTTGTCATGCGTGTTCTGGATATTTGCGCTATATTTGCACTATATTTGATTAAACATGAGTCGTTATATGGCGATAAAACAAAGCTTTGTTGCATTTTCTTTTCCTTATTTTTGAAGTGGGGATTGGGGGTGCGCCAACCCGGTTGGGACGTAGAAGGGGGTGGGCAGGAAAAAAAAGTTTGGGAACCGCTGATCTATGGTATCATTCAAGTCCCTCATTTTACTGATACTGTATTTGAGTTTTTCTTCCTCACCAAAGTGGTGTTCTCTCCAATGATGGCATACATAAAGGGTTTAGTTAGATTGTGAAAATTTGAGGCTCTACAAAATGAGCTGGTATGGGACAAACTCTTTAGTATTAGGGATGAACTCTTTCTTGAAAATAATTTAGTAACTACTACAGGTCCATGTGTGAGCCTATCCTCTCCCACGTCACTTTCCCAAAAATGTTCGGCAAGTAAATGCAACTTACGGCATTTTTCCATTAGCGCCTTCGGCCATGCAGTGTGGCATCGAAATGGTTGTGGCCTGTGACTAAAATCACCACAGTTCCTTGACGGAATGTCTGATTTGAGTGGGACCCATTTAGCGACTTTTGGGGACCAAAGATCTAACCGCTCAAGTAAGATGAAGTTGATTGACCCAACAATCGAGAGGCTCACATCCTACAAATTTAACTTGGCGCCAAAAGAAAGGGTTCATTTAACCCAATCATCATAAAAGCTATGGAAGGCTAAGGCAAAGTTCATCCAAATAGGACCATAAGTGGGCACTACAGTGATCCTTTGAAAACTTTGAAGACGTATAACTCCGCAGCCCATCACCAGCTCCAAGCAGAGGCCATCCCAGCATTGTCAACCAAATGGGAACAAAAAAGGTCTTAATTTTCTGCGACGGGGTCTTCATGGTCTGCCTCAGGGTCTTAATGGTCTGCTTCAGTTTCTAAATAGTCTGCGTCAGGCTTGGCCCCCAGGCTTTAATTGTTGTTATTATTACTATTAATAATAATGAATTGTATTTTATATTGCTCTTTATATTACTGGCATCTCAAAGTGCTACAGAGAAGGATGAGTGTTTGGCGATGTTCCTGAGGTGGTAGAATGATGTCTTACAGATGTGTTTGATGTGGGTGTCAAAGGTGAGTTGAGGGTCCATTTTAACATCCAGATTGGTGACAGATGTCGAAAGGTATATTGGTGATGGTGGAAGAGCATATCTGATATGTGCCAACAAGGATGGCTTCAGTTTTGGAGCTGTTTAGTTGAATGAAGTTTAGCTTCATCCAAGCCTCTCTCTCCTCCAGGCAGGTGGTCAGTGTGGATGTTGGCAGAGGGGCAGAAAGAGTGGGGGTTGTCCTGAGGTAGAGCTGTGTGTCATCAGCATAGCAATGGAATGATAACCCATGCCTGCTAATTGACTCTGCCAAGGGGGAGCATTTAAATTGAGAAAAGGGTGGGTAGCAGACTTCCTGTCTCGTCACCCTAGTGACAAGGCTTCAAAGAGGAGGAAATGTGAAAAGCGAGGGTCTCGTTTTCCCAGAGCCTACCGTTAAGCCCCGAGTTTGCACACATAGCGTTACACGACAGCCACACTGCATTTCCCAACATGCAACACTGTGACACATCAGCTGCTAGCGCGGCAGAGTTTCAAAGCTTACTTCGGTAACGAGCAACATGTTCTCTGTCGTATAGGCTTCACCTTTTAAGGCTATCGCTATAGGGTTTTCCCTAGGCGTGAGCCGTAGCACTGAAAAATTTGTAATCCCCGCCCACCAACAGCGTGGGCATCAATCACGTCCGCAGATATACGCGGGCGCCGGCGGACGTTCTGCTCCCATTTTCTTCAGGACGATCTTGTAGCATACTGAAGTATATAAATAGATATTATGGACTCGAAGACGACCCGCATCTGCAAGACATGTAACACGGGTTACATCTTGCCGTATGACAGCCCTGAGGTGTGCGAGGGCTGCCTTGGGCATGGACATGCCGTCTTGGTGCTCTCGCCGCTCTGTCTGTGTCGGCATTGTGCGGCACTGCCGTTGGACGACAGACAGCGCAGAGCCGACACTGCCGCCGTCATTGCTGAATGGGCCAACGACTTTACTGTCCTGCTCGATGACGCCCTCTCTCTCCTTGTGAGCTCAGAGTCGGACGACTCCGACCGCGACGAGGAGGGGGCGTCTCCCCCGGCTTCCCCTCTCCGAATGGAGTGGCCCGGGGCAGCAGCATTGCCCGTCTCTGCCGCCACCTCACTTCCAGTGGTTGGAGCTTTGGTGGCAGAGCTACCGGGCATTATCGCCAGGGCAGCCGCAAACCTTGGCCTTGCGGTGCCGATGCCTCAGGCTACCCAACGCCCGGACCAGCTGCAAGGCATCTGGGGGCTCGAGGCCGCGACACTCCCCGCCCGTCTCGACCTGATCTGGCCAATTATTCCCGCCATCAGACCGTACTTTAGTGGGGCTGCGGCGGAGCCCGGGAAGCTCGGGGCCCCGGTGAAAACATTTATCCAGGTCACGAAGATGGAGGGTCTGACAGACCGGGGTTACAGGGCGGTACCGCCGCTGGATCCCGCTCTGTGTGCGGTCTTTGGAGTGAAGCCGGGGCTCAGCGACCGCTCCCCCACTCCCAAAGACCAGCTGACGGCCAAGCTTACAGACAGAGCGCATCAGTGTATGACGCAGCAAGAGGCTGTTATGAATAACATCGCCCTGCTGGCACATAACATCTCCACCATGGCGGCTAACTCTCATCGTCCTGGCCGAACAGGCAGTCGACGTGGCGAAAACCGCCGGTGTCATCCTCTGTCTCTGCTCCACCGGCGCGGTGGCAGCGGCCCGGACGGTGGCATGGCAGCACCTCATACAGAGGAACCTGTGGCTGCAGCAGAAACCGGGCATCCCTGAGCCGATGAGGCGACAGTTACTGGGGTGCCCCATCAGCCCGGATGAGCTGTTCGGGCCCCATCTGTCATCTAGGGTGGATGACATGCAGGCTGCTTCCGAGGAGGCAGAGAAATTCCGGAGACACGTCTCCCGCCCTCCGCCTCCACCCGGGCAGCAGCGCTCCGCTCCAGGCTCCCGTCGCCGCCATAGGCCCCCGACAGCCACTGTCACGGCGCCGCCGGCAGCTCCTCCTCCTGGCCCCCAGGCTTACCAGCCCCTCCCGCCCCCATCGCAGGCTGTGGCCAGCGGCCAGCGAAGGCCCTGGGCGGCGGGCTCATGGGGCTATGTCCCGCCCCATAAGCGCCAGCGAAGGCAATTACGGGGCGAGGGAGAAGCGTGCCCTTCGTTGCTTCTTAAAAGGCAACCTCGCCCGGCTAACCAGCCTCGCCCGCCTCCATCGCAGGCCACGGCGAGCGGCCAGCAAAGGCCTCGGGCAGCTGGCTCATGGGGCGATGTCCCGCCCCACAAGCGCCGGCTATTATGGGGAAAGGGAGAAGCGTATGACGGCGAGAAACATCTCTTTAATAAAGACGGCTGTTTTCTCCCCACACCCCAGTTACCGCTGGAGCCTACCGGCTCGGCCGTAACTATTTCACACACATCTCTCGCTACATATAGGCAGGCCGTCAATAAACCTTGCATTATTGATCGAGCCAGCCCTACATTACTTTCCCCTCACCACATAATTTCTGGCATGACATGTAGCGAGACGGTCGCTAAAACGAGCTCTCCGTCTACGATTGACACGCAGCTCGTTCACAGTGTCAGCGGTCTGCTGCCCAGTCACAGTATTATTCCTCCTCGAGTCCCAACGTTCAGGAGAGAGGAAGCTACACTCTTGTCACAAGCTGAGCCGGCAGGGCATGCCTCTGCCAATGACACACACACCCAGCCCTTTCGGGCAGAGCTCCCCATGGGCTGCGAGGAGGACTCCTCCCCTCGCAGCGGCGGCAGGGGCTCAAGCGTGGCTCGTTTCCATGACAGCCGCATCAAAACAAGAGGCTGCACAGCCACTTTCAGAGCATTACTCAGAATGGCTGAACGCATGCACCCTGGCCAAATGGATGGACAGGCTGATCAGCAAGGGTCACACCCTGCAGTTCACCTCCGTTCCGCCACGATTCAACGGGATTGTGGAAACAACGCTGTTATCCAGGGATCAACAGCTGTCAATTTTGGTGGAGCTCCAGCAGCTTATAGCGAAAAAAGTGATTTCCACAGTCCCGAAGGGAGAGGAAATGCAGGTTTTCTATTCCTGTTATTTCCTGGTACCCAAGAAAACAGGAGGGCTGCGACCGATTCTCGATCTAGCCCTATTCAACAAATGCATCGCGGAGAGGCTGTTTCACATGTTAACCAGTGGCATTTCTACATTAGGGGCAGGTGGGGCAGTGCCCCACCAGACCCACGAGATGGCGCTGTTGAGCAGAAGGCTCAATCCATTCCTACTTCGTGGCAAACTATATATATATTTTTATATGCAAAGTAGCGTACATATTTGTGTGAATAAACTTGACTCACAAGCATTATTGCCTTGTTTTGGAGTAATTTGATTTGTGTGTTCTACTGCCTGTGTGCTTGCTTGAATGAACGTTATGTCTATATTTCCGTTTCCTGTTTCCGGAGGGGCAAAGACCCACGCTGCCCCACCGTTACCATAGAAACACCAATGAGCGCGAACCACACCCGCCAAAGTTAACATTGAGGCTAGGGGCAATTTCAAATTTGCCCCTAGACGTTAACTGCATAATCTACGTATTCTACGTAATGTAGACTGGGATAACGCGAAACCCGCGAGAACTCTACCCCGAGACTAAGCAAAAAAAACATACAGTGAGAGTGGGATCAGGAGTTACAGGAGACTTACAGAAGAGTTCGCTATCGGTAGATTTTACACAATTTTGAAAGACTTTTTTAATTAATGAATAACAATGAATAACGTCGATTATTTGCTGAGGGTGCAATTCAGCACATTGCCGCAGGAAGAAAAATTAGAAATAGAACGTTTGGGACCACACAGACCAGACGACTTCATTCTGAACCAGCCTGGTGAGAAAACAAACCAAAATTTCAAGATGGAGTGGTTTGAAAGAAAGACATGTCTAACTGCGAGCACAACAAAAAGAGCACTGTTTTGCTTTCCATGCCTTCTTTTTGGAAATACCACTAACGCAGACTCAGTTTGGACCACTGATGGCTTTAAAGACCTGAAGCATCTGGCGGAAAGAACGGTAAAGCATGAAAGTAGCAAAGCTCATATCAATTGCACCATGAAATTGGGACTATTGGGACGGGTCAACATCATGGCACAGCTGGACAGTGCTTATCAGCGGAGCATTTTAGAGCACAACAAGCAGGCGGAGGAAAACCGATATGTACTGGGGAGACTGATATCGTGCCTAAAGCTGTGTGGGAAGTGTGAACTGGGTCTGCGTGGTCACGATGAGTCAGCCGACTCTGTAAACCCAGGCATTTTTAGGTGCATTTTTGAAACGATGTGCGAGGGCGACACCAGGCTGAGACGTCACTACGATTCGGAGCCTACGTTCAAGGGGACATCAAGCACCATTCAGAACGAACTCCTGGATTGCATGTTTGAGGTCTACAGGTGTGAGGTGGCCAAGCAATTGCGGGACACCTAGTTTGTAGCTGTCCAGGCGGATGAGACCACTGATGCCTCATGCAAATCGCAAATGGTCATAGTCCTGAGATACATGGTGGACAGCAGCGTCACAGAGCGGTTTCTTGAGTTCATTGAAGTGAAGGACAAAACTGCCATTGGCCTTTCTACTGCTATGAAACATGTCCTCGACCCACTGGGACTGACTGACAAGCTCATAGCCCAAACCTATGACGGGGCAGCGGTTATGCGTGGCAGTGTAGGCGGCGTGCAAGTACTTAAGGAAAGCTACAAAAACGCAATATTTGTACATTGCTACGCACACCAGCTGAACCTAACTCTGCAGCAAGTATGTGCATCCAGGATCAGTGAGCTGAAGGTGTTCTTTGCTGATCTGTCTGGATTTGCCACGTTCTTCTCCACCTCACCAAAAAGAACGGCTGCTCTGGCCGAGACATCGGACAGGCGGATCCCGCGGCCACCCGGCACCCGATGGAATTTTAAAAGCAGGACCGTGAATGTGGTATGGGAAACTCGCGAAGATATACTGGAGTGTCTGGATAACATTCGCACTAAACCAGGATGGGACAAGGTGTCCATCAGCGAGGCATTCGGCCTCTCCATTCACCTGCGGGACCGTACGTTTCTCCAGCTGCTGGAGTTCTTTGCCAGAGTTATGCCAGAAGTGGATGTTTTGTATGGCATACTACAGAAAAGAGAGATTGACGCGTGGGGTGAATCGTGCAGTGGAGAATTTCAAAGTGCACGTGAAAGAAATCAGAGAGAAAGCAGATGAGATTGGTAACCAAGCCAGTGAGGAGCCGGGCACATCAAAGCGCAGGAAAACAAATACGCCTGCCGTGATGAAGGAGGCCTGTGATACGATGATTGCGCAAGTGGAGGACCGGTTCTCACAGAGTGACCTTCTTATTGCCGCACAACTGGTGGACTGCACACTGTTCCCAAAGTTTGTTAAGTCATTCCCGGAGGCCCAACTCGCCTGTGCTATCAAGCTCTGGCCCACAGCTCTGATGAACGAGGGGAAGCTGCAAACTGAGCTCACTCTTTTTCACGGACACACTGAGCTGCACACAGGGAAATCTGCACTGTTGCTGTTCAAGGCCATTCACGACAACAACCTGCAAGAGGCCTTGTCTGAAACCTGCACTCTACTCAGCATCATCATCACAACCCCCATGACGTCTGCGGAGTCTGAGAGGAACTTTTCAACGCTGAAAAGGATAAAGACTTTCACTAGGAACACGATGGAACAGAAGAGACTGAACGCCCTCTCCATGCTTTCTATTGAAAACACCTTCATTAATGGACTGCTGGATTTTAACGACAAAGTAATCGAGAGGTTTGCTCAAGAAAAGAACCGTCGAGCCAACTTCCTTTTTAAGTGATCGGCATTGGTGAGTCAAAACCTTTTTTTTTTTTTTTTTTTTGAGTTGAAGGAGATCGTCTTTTTTGTTTAATAAATTATGGAAGTTATTGAAGCTATGTGTCTGTCACCTCAATAGATTTGAAGGACGCCTACTTTCATGTCACAGTGATCCCCAAACACAGGAAATTCCTGCGTTTCTCATTCCAAGGGTCACACTACCAGTACAACCGTCTCCCGTTCGGCCCAAATGCCTGGAGACGAGGCCTTCGGCCGCTGCACGCAACAGGAATGAGAGTACTGTTCTACTTGGACGATTTGCTTTTGATGGCTCGCTCCAAGGAGGAAGCGGCTATTCAAACAAAAAAGCTGGTAATTCACCTGTCGAATTTAGGCTTTGCCATAAATTAGAAGAAAAGCTCCCCCCTCCCCTCACAGAGTGTGATGTATTTAGGGGTAGAGCTGGATTCAGCTGTAATGAGAGCACGGCTCTCACAGCAGAGGATGGAGACGCTGTGGTCTCACCTCCGCCGCTGTTCCCCGGGCAGCGTCGTGACAGCCCTCTCTGTCATGAGGCTGCTGGGCATGATGTCAGCCGGTCACACGGTGGTGCCGCTGGGGCTGCTTCACATGTGGCGGCTGCAGAGATGGTTTTCTCGCCTGCGCATCGACCCGATGCGCCAACGGCGGCGCAAAGTGACCATTCCCCTATCAGTGGGCCCTGATTTGACCCACTGGGGCGATCTCCGAACTCTCGCGAGAGGGGTGCTGTCATGCCAAATTTGTACCGGCTGCCAAATTTGTACCGGGCGCGTCATCCATACGTAATCCATTCCAAACCTGCCTGGCAACAGATGATCGCGTCGTCCGTTGCCTGGCAACAGACGATCACGTCGAACGACGTGAAAGGTTCACGGACATTAGCAAACCTTCTATCTAGCGATCCGTTATCTGTATTGTGCTATTTCGTCCTTGACCTGCTTTCTCAGTTTACTTGCTAAATTTGATTAAACAATTAAATACAATACAAATATAAAGTAAAAACAAGTGTTATCTAGCGATCCGTTAACTGTATTATGTTATTTCGTCTTTGGCAACATGAGCGCAAATGTTTTTTTTGAAACCTGCCCGGCAACGGACGACGCGATCATCTGTTGCCAGACTGGTTTGGAATGGATACGTATGGATGACGCGCCCGGTACAAATTTGGCAGCCGGTACAAATTTGGCATGACTGTGCCATTGGGCAGAGCAACGTCACACATCTCAGTGTTCACGGATGCTTTTCTGTCGGGCTGGGGAGGAACATTCGAGTTTCACGTAGTGGGCGGCGTTTGGCCGCCCCCCGTGACCATGCATATAAATGCATTGGAGCTCCTCACTGTGTTGAAAGTGATCCAACACTTTGGCCCAATGTTGACGAATCAACACGTAATGATTCGTACGGACAACAACGCGACAGCAGCATACATAAATCTCCAAGGTGGCGTGCGCTCGGCACAGCTGCTGAGCATAGCGAGACAGCTGTTATGCTGGGCGCACACACACTTGCTCTCCATCAGAGCAGCGTACATCCCCGGTGTTCTGAACAGAGGGGCTGACATAATGTCGAGGGGGGGTCCCCAACAAGGAGACTGGACTCTGCACCACGATCTGATCAATCAGATATGGAGCGAGTTTGGGAAGGCGGAGGTCTACCTATTCGCCACGCGGGAGAACACACAGTGCGAGATGTGGTTCTCTCCCAGCGCGAAGGACAATCCCCCACTCGGGGTGGATGCGTTCGCTCACAGACCATGGCCGAACACACTCCTGTACGCTTTCCCACCCGTCCCTCTGATTCCCCAAGTCTTGGACCGAGTCCAAGAGGAGCGGCTGTATATGATTCTCATAGCACCGCAACACACGAGTGCACCGTGGTTTCCCTGCCTCCAGCGTCTGCTCTCGGGGCCGCCGAAGGGACTCCCTTGGCAGCGAGACGCTCTCTCACAGGCAGGGCGAGCAATCATAGATTACCCAGAGATCGGCCAGCGCTTAGAAGGTCTCGGCCTCTCCCAGGAGGTCGTACGGACCATCCAGGGTGCCAGAGCTGACTCCACCAGAGCGTGTTACTCGGCTAAATGGGCGGCTTTCCAGAAATGGTGCACGGAGAGGGGTTGTGATCCCATCTCCTGCCCTTTTCCGCGTGAGCTCTCTTTCCTCCAGACACTAATGGAAGGAGGGCTGGCTTTTAGCACGGTTAAAACTGCTGCTGTTTCATCATGCCACGAAGGCTACGTGATAAAACTGTCTTTAGTCACCCCTTAATGAAGCGCTTCCTTAAAGGTGTGAGGAGAGTGAGACCCGTGAGGCGCTCACTCACTGCACAATGGGATTTAACACTGGTGCTGCGCACACTGGTTAAAGCCCTTTTTGAGCCTCTTGACCGGGTGCCCCTCAAGTTTGTGTCAGCCAAGACAGCTTTGCTGCTGGCCCTGACGTCAGCTAAGAGAGTGAGCGACCTGTCTGCACTCTCTGTAGCCCCTTCTTGTCTTAGAATACAAGGAGATGGCAGTAGCCATCTAGCTTGTTCAGATCAAGAGTAATAACACTCAATGGTTTCTCTTGTGCCCCGTACGCGCGCTTGCCTGTTATGTGAAGCGCACGGAGGCTCTGTGCAAATCTCAACAGTTATTTGTGCATTACAGAGAACATTCCCAGGGCCTCCCCCTGACGAAACAACGGCTGTTACATTGGCTGTGTGATGCTATCGCACAGGCTTATGTGTCAGCGGGGGCAGAGCCGCCTGAGACTATCAGAGGTCACTCGACCAGAGGAATATCGTCCTCTGTCGCTCTGCAAAGAGGGATGCCTATGGAGGATATCTGCACAGCAGCCTCCTGGGCTTCCCCATGCTCTTTTATTAGGTTTTACCTAAGAGACATGTCGCGCCTGTCTATGACACACTCAGTTCTAGGTGCTTTGTCAGAGTGAGTGTGACTATTCCCCTCGCATATTAAACAATGTGAGGTGGAGTCAAATATTCATGATGAGAGCACTTGTGTCTTATCAGACACATTAGAGCTGCTCGTTGACGACGTGCCGTTAGACGCATGACGTATGTTATGCTACGTCCGACGAATGATACTAGCGCGTATGTAGCTGTGTTTCTGGTACTGATCGGGTCCAATGAGGCATAGACTATATCGTGCTTCGCCCTTTTAACCCAATAGCGATAGCCTTAAGAGGCGAAGCCTATACGACATAGAATGATAGTTACATATTGTAACTCTAGATTCTATGAGTATAGGCGCAGCCCCTTAAGTGTTGGCCTCATTGTCCTTTAAATAGCTGAAGAAAAGCTGTTTATTGGGAGCAGAACGTCCGCCGGCGCCTGCGTGATTGAGGCCCCGCGGACGTGATTGAGGCCCATGCTGTTGGTGGGCGGGGATTACAAATTTTTCAGTGTTACGGCTCACGCCTAGGAAAAACCCAATAGCGGATAGCCTTAAAAGGCTGCGCCTATACTCATAGAATCTAGAGTTACAATGCGTAACTGTCGTTTGGCTAAGCATCTTCAAACAACCACAGCACACGTCAGTTCAATTACTTCATTTATTAACTTAACACAGCGAGCAGTGAGATGCCCACTGGTTCGGCTACATATTTCACGCAGTTAACAATGCATTCACTAGTTTACCAAACACAATGCTCACGAGTCAACTGCATTTTTTCATGTCCGTCCGCAAACTTTTCCGTGGGGAAACGCGTTGGAGCCAGGTCCTTTTCTCTGTTCCAGGACAGTGTAATTGGGTTTGCTAATGGCGGAAGTGGTGAAGTGGCATTCATACTTCTGTGTGTCATTGTAATTACTAATGTGATGTATTTCAAAGATGATGTTTATATGGGAAAATATGTTTGGATATGTATATGCATTATAGGATGATGATATAATGTTAAAGCTATTTTTCTAAGGCTGTTATGATGAATGATCATTTTTGAATTGATGTTGTATCAACTATCCTGGTGAGATCTACCAAATAGCATCGGATTGGAAGGCCTATTCAAACCTAGTGGGTGGGGAAAATCCCCTAGTGGGTAGGGGATTTCGGGGTTGGCATTTGTTGTACGTCAGCTTGCTGTGAGGCTGTGTTTCTATTGTCTACCTTGAAAGTGAGTTTGTACTGGCTATGATTGGCCGGTTTAATTTCTGTTATTTCAAAGTGTTTTGTTTATTTTCTTTTGTTATAACTTTTGCAATTGTGCACTGTAAATAAACCGGCATAATTTTTACACTTAAATTCTCTGATCTGCCTCCTGCTTTCTGCCCTTTGACTCCTTGGTTGCTTCCTGTCCCGCATGTGAGTTGGGGGTGCAATACCTCTTTCTCACAGTCTGCGGAATTGGAATAGCTGAACGTCAAGGAGGGATACTGCCTAGCCTCGCTACCTGCTGGCCAGACAAAGTTAGCTCCAGGTACGGGAATGGCGCTGGAAGGGAGGAAAGCGGTCCGTCAAGGTGATATTTAAGCAATATCACACGAGAGGGAGTGCTGTTGTACTGAATATCAGCGCGCCTGTGATTCGGGCGTAGGTACGAGGCTGTAGGCCAAATGCCGAAGATAATCACAGCCATGCTGATATTCAGTACAACAGCACTCCCGCTCGTGTGATATTGCTTTTATACAACAGTTCTACAAGCACCATTTATTATTTAACAGTAATAAGCGACAACATATTATGATTTGTTTGTTTATTTAATGATTTATTTGGCTCCGCCAACACAAATAGATCCACAACTGGACTGTCAATAGACGGTAGTGGTACAACGGATCACGGATTTCCCGTGATCCGTATGGGTAAAAAAAATAATTCTGCGTTCACGTGATCTGCGCATGTTTAAAGGACAATTCTGGCACATTCTGTTTTTTCCAGGATGAAATATTAGCCTGGTCCTACCAGACTCTCGTACCATTCTGGATCTGCCATAACCAATCACTTTTCCCGGCCAACGTTTGGCCGGGAATCATGTTAATCGCAGGCTGTAAACAAACCAAACATTGGCGTGAAGATGTCCGTCAACGAGAGCTGACTTTAACATCATTGTTCTCAGCCACTCCCTCTGTTAGCTGATTGGACGCAGAAAAATTGGACGGAGAAAACCCTCATTTCAAATTGCCCCTGCCTGGTCCCTGGTCCCGGTGCCGGCGCGTAGCTGCTGGGCCACCTGCCAGTTCTCCAGCTGCTTCACGAGGTCATCCACCGTGTCGGGATGTTGGTGGGCCAGTACTCTCCGGGCACCCAGCGGTAGCTGCCGGATGGTGTTGTTGATCAGGACCCGGTCGATAGGACTGGGCCCCTCTCCTGTCGCCAGCCACCTTTTTGACAGGCGTGCGTGCTGGGCGATCTGCGTTCGGACTGCCCCCCGGACGTCAAATCGCCAGTCTTGGATGCGCTGGGCGCAGGCCGCGAGGTTGTGGCCGTAGTAGGCCAGGATCGCCTGCTTGAGGGCGGGGTACTGTGGGGCCGTCTCGGCTGGTAGGTCTTGGCTCACCTGTTGTGTGGGTCTGGTGAGGAACGGTGCCACGATGTGGGCCCACTGAGCCAGCTTTCCCTCTGGGCGGTCCGCTCAAACACCTCCAGCTACGCCTCCACGTCGTCGTCAGGGCTGAGCTTGGTGAGCCGGCTGGTCGGGGCGGCGGTTGGAGCTTCACGGATGGCGTGCTGAGTGAGCCGTAGTACGGCCTCGCAGAGCAGGGCGAGGCTCTCCGTGGTCTCCCGCTGCAGGGAAGCGGCTTGCACCAGCGCCTGCTGTTGTCGCAGGGCGGCGGCGGCGGTTGGGTTCCGTCCGGTGTCTGCATGCTGGTTTGGTGGGTCGTCTACCGTGGGGTTGTAGTCGGTTCTTTGCTTGCCTGCATTCTCCACCATATGTGGTAACCCGGTACCCGTTGGTGCGGGTTCCAGGTATGAATGAGTCGATTAGTCAGGGTTCGAGCCGTACTTGGCATTTATTCACAGGAAACCGGGGTATACAGGGTCCATAAACAAGAAAGACTTAGGCTCTCCGTGAGCCTCTAATGGGTCGTCGTCTCTTGGGCTTCCTAGCTCTCCATGGTTCCCGGTCCCTTCTGTCTGTCCTCGTGGCCCTTTTAACATGGCTCCTGCTCCATCCAACAGGTGTCCCCCAATCACGCTGATTGGGGAGAGAGAAGTGGTGCTCTCAGTCGCCAGTCGGTGGGTGGCGGCGGTATATGCCGTCTACCACCTCACCTCGGACCCGCCCGGGCCGAGGTTTATGGGGTTTCCCCAAAAGGTATTGAATCATACCTTAGAGAGCACTCGCCACTCACCATCATATTTCTCTAAATTTGTACTAAAATATTGTTGCTATCAGTACATTGTCTCAGCCCTTGTTGTTCAAAGATGAATGAATGAAAGAATTAATCATGCCTAGTGTTGTTAATGTCTTTGATCTATTATTTGATCTGTCGGTCGCCCGACGGAGGGTACCTGCGGGGTCGTAACAATTGGGCGCTCGTCCGGGATCGAAATTAGTAGAGATGTTTGTAGTTGTTTTGACTGGTTTGTTTTCAAAGTGAAAAGTCACTTCCGGTGGTTCACGGTGGGTATTGGCGTCCGGGTGTGCACGCTCCCGCCTTCACAGGTTACTAACGACTCCCTCAGTTAGACAGAAGTGTCCAGCTGGGTCGCACAGCGGCTCCTCCTTCGGACACTTGTTTTTTGTTTTTCCTTTATTATTTTCGGAGTAAATCCTGGGCGGGGATAGAGTTCCCCGACGGAGGTAGGCGTTTCAGGACTCCGGTCGCTGAAGCTTTGCCTTTCAAGTCGCCTCGAGCCCGGCACGCTCCAGAAGATAGACAGGTTAGTTCTCGTTAGGTAGGGTCTGGGGGATGTTTGTTTATTGTAAGGTTGGGTTTGTTTGTGTGTGCAGCATCCGGCGTCAATAGTTGTTGCGTCTGCCCCGGAGTGAGCTGGTGACACGCTAAAGTGTTGGTAGCTTAGCCTAGCGGCTAAGCGCTATTGTCGGCGTGATGGCTGGTGTGACAGCGTTTAGTGTGGAGGAGTTTGTGGCGTGCCTGCGTCTGCGTGCCTGCGTCTGCGTGCGTGCCTGCGTCTGCGTGCGTGCCTGCGTGTGCGTACCTGCGTGTGTGTACCTCTGTTTTTTTTTTGTGTGTGCGCCTGCGTCTGCGTGCCTGCGTGTGTGTGCGTACCTGCGTGTGTGTGCGTACCTGCGTGTGTGTACCTGCGGGTTTTTTTGTGTGTGCGTCTGCGTGCCTACGTCTGCGTGCCTGCGTGTGCGTACCTGCGTGTGCGTACCTGCGTGTGTGTACCTGCGTGTGTGTATCTGCAGTTTTTTTTGTGTGCGAATGCGTGCCTGCGTCTGCGTGCCTGCGTGTGTGTGCTTACCTGCGTGTGTGTACCTGCGTGTACATGCATTTGGGTAGAAAATAATTGAGAGTCTGCCTGTCTGTCTATGTGTGTGTGTGTGCACCTGCATTACATCCGTTTTTCAGACCAAATGTTGAATAAAATGTCAAATTTGAAGGCACGAGTCCTCCACTCACCGTGAGACTGCTCTTAGGTCTAGTGCAGTCATACTCAAGTAGCGGCCCGCGGGCCTTTTGTGGCCCGCGGGGTGTCTATTAATGGCCCTCGAGCTGTTTTGAAAAGTTTTTTTAATTATTAAAAAAAAATAAAAATAAAAAAAAAAAAAAATCGTGTTGGGCGCTCTTATTTTGAAACCGCGCGCCGCGATCTCAATACGAGGCTGGGGGTTGCAACGATAAACAGATAGCACTCCAGCCCACAGACCGCTCCAGCCCTCCCAAACTCGAGGCAGACAGTCCATCTCAGCAGCAGTCAAGGCCGATTTAGGGTCGTTTTAGACGCAGAGACGTAAGCACGTAATTTACACAAGGGACTTGTTTTAGACAAGTTTTGATTTACGGTTCCTTTAAGGTTCCTTAAGGATTGCGCGTGTTGCAAGGGGATTCTCCGCCAGAACAGTAGGGGGAGCAACGAACGAATCTGTGGGCGTGGAAGTGGAAATCGCTGGCTTGTTTATATTTATAATTATCATAATTCGTTCTTGTGTTTTCTTCTTCTCCTTCTTCAAAATTCTTCATTCGCTTCTGTCACGGCCTTTTAAAAATGGCGCTATTATGCTGTAAAACCGGAAATGTGAGACTCCTGAAAGGATGTGGTTAGCTGGCCAATCACAGTCTTTGCGAGCTGCGTAGGGTGTGTTTCAGTCGCATTGTCAGGAATTTTGGCCGACGCACTTAAGCAAGTAAGGGGGATATTTTACCGCGCAAGGGGGGGTTATGTATCTTACGTGCTTACGCGTTACGTCTAAAACTGAGCATATATCGGCCTCAGTCACACGTATACCGACCGGCCCCTTGAGTCACTGAATTTTTTTTTTGTGGCCCCTCATCATTTCTACTTGAGTACCCCTGGTCTAGTGAGACGCGTGTTCCACGTGCTGGTACATCTTTCTCTAGTCCTAAGACAGATAGGCAATGTTTTTTCTGTCAGAGTACTGACCATTTAGTTGCCGACTGCAATGCGTGGAAACGTAGGCAGCAGACGGCAACTTCAAATTCTGATGGTCCTGATTCTGTGTAGTGTGCTTTAGCGGGGATCGTGCTTAATGTAGCAAACTTAGTTTGCACTTATGGGTGGGGGTGTTACGTGTGTGTGTTTTTCCTCTGCTGTTTTGTGTGCTGTTCCAGGTACCACCCTCCCCATCGGACTGATCAGACACACCTGCAGCCCCTCAGCAATCACGTGGATTGCTATAAAGCTGCAGGGATGAAAGCAGACGTGGCCAGTGGGCCAGATAGGCGAACAGAGTGTGGTCGCTGTCGGTCGCGAGTCGGAGCTACGTGGGCTCTTCGTCGCGGCATTGCTCCCTCAGTGGAGGGATAGTGTTGTTGGTTGCTCCCTCAGTGGAGGGATAGTGTTATTGGTTATTTTCTGTGTTCAAATAAGACTCATTTATGCAATAAATGGTATATTGGTTGAAACCCTGCAACTCTCGTCTGTCCTTTAAACACCTGGTTTTATATTAATTGTTGCCCCCCCCCCCCCTTCCCCCTGGACACCAACGGGGTGGGTCGTAACAGTTATCCAAACCTCATATGTTGCTGTGAATTTTACTGATAACTTATGCATTGATCTGTAGGTATTCAAAGCCATGCACCTGAAATCAATTGGATATACAACATTCAGAAGGCATGCACAGACTTATTTGGAGCCAGCAGTGATCCACAAATGGCATCAGTTTCAGGAAGAAGAATTGCAGTTTCTGAGCCAGAGAAAGGTTAAAATTGGCGGAGATATGAGGGCAGACTCACCAGGTAAACTTCCTCAATTAATTTCAATACAGTCGGTATTACTACTATGAAGTTCCACACAAAATAGCACGCTCAAAAACATGTTCAAAAGCAGTGTGCTCACGACATCATTTCGATATTTGCAGTTCATTGCGCAAAGTATGGCAGCTATTCCTTGATGAACCTGGAGAACAACAACATTATTGACGTTCAACTTGTCCAGGTGAGTAGTTCCACATATGTAAATTGAACTGTTATTCATGCCACACAACACATAGCACTCATTGCTCTCTTTACTTAGACACACACTTACTGAAACACTCACTAGCTCTTTGTATCTCTCTCGTTGACTTCCCATCTCTCACACACACACGCACAAACACACACACAAACACACCCTACTCTTTTATCAGACGCTGAACGTTTGAAAATGAATTTTGTTGACCAACCATATTGTCTCACTAAATGGATTTCTAGTTTACAAATGAATCTATCTTGTGTCATTATTTTACATCCATGTACACATGGATGTAAAATAAACTGTCATTGTGTGGTTTCATCACATAATACATGTCTCTTTTTGTTCCATGACAAGAGCAATGAGGTTGGAGGTAGTCACAATATGGAGAAGGAGGGTCTGAAAAGAAGCCTTGAACTTCTGGAGTCGAAGGGTGTGGCAGTGGACTACATTTTCACTGACCGCCATCCCCAGATACAAAGGTTTCTTCGGGATCGCAATCTGAAGCACATGACGTCTGGCACCTTGCAAAGGGTAATACTTGTCTTTGGATTTGATTCAAGATATAATTATGCAGGCTAATGTAAAATTAGTATACATCAAAAAAGTAGGCCAATTATAGGACAGAACAAGTAAAGGTGACAGACATTTAGCAGACGCCTTTATCCAATGTCACATGGGCTTGCAGCGTGGTGATTGAATCCTTTTCTCCCGGAGGTCCGTTGGGTATGCTAACCACTGCTCCAACATGCCCACGTATGGAGTTATATAACTTCTTCATCCGATTGATTGACAGATTTTTTTGGTTTTTGTTTGTTCATTAGGTCTGTCTAAGAAACATAGAAACACCTCATAACATTGTGACATTGTTATGAGGTGGCGGCGTGGCATCAGCAACCATGTCTACTGGGCAGTGGGCAGCAACATCATCATCCACCGTGGCTGAAAAGGTGGCTAAATGGACCTCATTAATTAACCACACTCAGAACATACACAGCCACGACAACCCAGCTTTCCCCAAATGCCTCCACCCTGTTCGCCGAACAAGAGATCGTAAAAAGTGGTTTCAGCCAGGTGTGTAATGCCCTGTTTACACCTACCCGATAGTGGGCCCCGATGGTGCCCGATGGCTAAATCAGCAGCTATCGTTATAACATCGGCAAATAGCGTGGTTGCATCGGGAAACACCGTTACTCTTCCCGGGAACATCGTTAGACAACGGGAAGAAACGGGAAGAAATGCTCAATGATCGGGCAACATCGGGCAACAACGGCAAAGAACGAACATGTTTGTTCATTTTGGGTCTATCGGGGTAGAATCGGATACCAGGTGTTGCTATGGGCTAATCGGCTATAATCGGGAATAGAACGGGAGTATAACCTAAGACATCGCAAATCGTTCGGGAATTTTCCTGGGCACATCGGCTATATTCGTTAATCTTCTGCGCTTTATCGTGTTTTATCTTCTTTATATCGGCAACCTCAACGCACGAAAGACCCTCGAGAACCCTAGACAAATAACGATTGTGAAGGACCAGATTGTGTTAAGGAAGAACCTCAATCTGCCACTTGGGTATAAATAGGGGGTGATTGATGGATGTCCTACTTTTATAATTACAGGGTACTTCGCCCATTTAGAACCGGCGTTCTATTATTATAAAATCGCTATAGTAATATAAATAAATATATAAATAAATATCAGTCTAAACCAGTCTCCCCTTTGCCTTCTCCCGAAATGACGCGAAATGGCGTCATTCGAAATTACGCCAAATGATGCCAAACGCACTTCGGGTGTCTTCCCTGGCATAAATCGTTATGTTATCGTTAACATCGGGTATGTGTAAATGCTACCCCGATAAATTGACCCGATTATACATTTTTAGCCCGATGTCACCCGAATCACCCCGACTTCCACATCGGTGGTCCATCGGCCATTAGCGGCCATTAGCGGGATGGTGTAAACGGGGCATAAACCTCCATTGTATGTAATGTTGTTTGACTATCTTGCTTGTGTTTCTCTAAAAATAATGATATATCTTTCTGTAGGCACCAAAAAAAGTGTTTTTTTTTTTTTTTTTCCACTATAAAGTGGAAAAAATCCTTACAAACAAGAGGGTCCTGACTGAAGTGGAAAAGCTGAGCTCAAAGTACCAGACCTCAACACTGGAAGCCTTCCACAGTGTTATTTTGTGTTTTACACCAAAAAATATGGTTTTCCCTTTTATTGGGATGTTGTGCAGGTATGTTCACATTTACTGACCAGCAACATATATCTTTCTTACACTGCAACAATACAGACCTAAAGATATGTGTAGATATCTTTGCTGTGGTGACTATGTAGTTGTTGTTTGATAATGCAACCAGTGTTCTCCTATGACAGTTTTATTACCACACCCTATTTTCTCCTTCAGACTGTACCTGGCAGCCATGCATTTTAATGAGAATGCTGGCCGTTCCCAAGCGAAGACAAACTCAGGAAGACTGAGGTACAAACTCAGTTTCCCAAAAGCAAAAAAAGGAGCGGCTACGGTGAAAGCAGTAAAAACACAACCAACTGTAAGTTGTAAGAAAATATTTATTGATGTATTAAACACTTTGTACATCGTTACATGTGGAGTTTACCTACATTGTATTTATTTTAGGCTATACCCTCAGCCTGATGCATCTCCTCTTTGAAGAGGTAGTCCCTAACCCTACTTGGAGGAAAGTCAGAAGATTCCTGTGCCCAGTTCCCCATCGTCCCAACACGAACGTCCACCCTTAGAAGATGCAATTGCGGACTATGTATCTCGCTTTAGAGTGGAGGAGGTTTAAATCAAACATATTGGCCTTCCGCTTCAGGGAACTCCCTGCGTATGTGTTGGACCACACAAGAGGGGATGACGACACGTATCTTCCTGCCAAGATATCCCCAGCACCAGCTGACAAATGACCTGTAGGCCAAGTACCTGCAACGGCTGTCAAAAAGCGGAGGACATTGTTGTTTATGTATATATGGCCAAGGCTGAACTTTATATAGTGTGTGAGTTATGTTTTGTCACGTGTAAATAGAAAAGAAATGATCATTATTTGTATTGTTATTATATGTAGGTACAGCTCCATCACTTTGACTTTCACTATACAAAATAGTGTATGAGCTTGGTAGACATGTTTGAATATGCTGATGTGCCGTAGTGTAGACATTTTTTCATCTCACTTACTCATTGCCTGTAACTTGCGGGTTCCCATAATCACGTTGATAAATGTTCAGGGCATTTTGCTGGGAATATCTATTGAGACAAACTGGATCTAGTCCTGGGTGGAAGGTCATGCATAATGCTGGTGGATCCTCGTCTTCCATTATTCTTACAACCTGTGCAATCAGATATGTTTGATTAATATAATCTGATTTTACTGACAGTGTATAACCAAAATGAAATCCGTATCACCCATCGTTGCACCGTCTTACCGTTGATGTCTCCCTACAGCTTACATTCTCCACCTCTATCTGCATTGTAGAGCAATTCCCACAGGTACACCTGAAGCAAAAGGTAGGCAATATGTTTGGCAGCCATCAATAATGAAACACAAATTAGGCTATAGGCCTACCTATTATAAAAAAAAATCAGTCTGATTATATGAAAATGAAGATGCTGTAGGTCTTTGCAAAGGACTAAATCGGCCTACAACACATCTTTGAATGCCAACATAAAAAATAATTATGACTATCCTAAGCCTAGGCCTATTTGAATAACCTGGTTGCTCAGTTAGAATGTATCAAAGCAATCACTAACAAGCTATTTGATGGAAATGGCTATATGCAGGTGAGTAGGCCTAGTGGTTTAATAAAGAGCACAAATTTGGTTATCACAGCATGTCGTGGTCCACCGATGTCGAACACTTTTGGTATGTATTTTCTCATCACGTCGTGACGACGTGATGATTAGAAAAGACATACCAAAAGTGTTAGAACAACCTGATCCCAGGAAAGATGATTACATGGGCCTATTGTAGGCCTACTATATTAGACGTAGCCTAAATGTGGATAATACCCTGTGATTTTGGAATATTACAAAGTGCATTGGGTTCATAAACGATTTGGAGGTGCATAAACTTTCGGAAATAATAGAGGTGGGAATAGGCCTACATTCTGTTTATTGGCGTATAGCAACACAACTAAGCCCTATATGTCAGTTAAGTTAGCTCACATTACCATTCTGAAACGTCCATCATTGTACGTGTTTGTGGTTGTTCTTGGTCTTCTCCTTCAGTCTCATCTTCCGACTCTGGATCAAACACGTAGGGCAAAATTCCTGCCATGGTTTTAGGCTTGCTGTGCCCCAGTAAGCATATGGACAGCTGCTTTCTCTCCCGATCAGAGCAAAGCGGAATTTAAATATTGAATATTCACGAAAACAGCGGTCCAATCAGAGCAACGCTCATTAATAGATGGATATTCATGAGAAGAGCATTCGTCTTTTCTACCAGGCTTTTCAGACATGCTAGAATAGTTTGTAATAAGCTATCCAAGGCATTTCCAACACAAACAAGGTTACAAACTCGATCAAAGGACATCAAGGATTATAAAAAAATGAATGAAATGGGTGTGGCATGCCGGGATCTTTAAATAAAACGCATCCAGCACGGAATGTCCACTGGTAACGCCACTGAGGCTACAGTAGGATAACGATGCTCTTAGCACCCTACGAGTACCCCTGGAGTCCTCGTAAGCTATAGCGTTTTCACAACGCTCGTCACCAACAATGCTTTCGGGAAACGGTGTGGAAACTGTACGATGCTCGTACAACACAGTTCACGAACCACTTAGGCTAACGATGCTTTCGGGAAACGGGGCCCAGGTCTGCTGTGCTTCCTTTGGATACAGGTTTCTCTTTTTATTTACTATCCATGTTAAAAAGAAGAAGGAATAATGCCTCGCATTGTACTACATTTTGTTTTAAAATATTTTAGGATTGTATTTATACATTGGACGGACATCTTGATTTAAGTTTTTATTTTATGTGGAGACAAGCTATTTCTATTTTATTTACTATCCATGTTTAAAAGAAGGAGGAATAATGCCTAATTTTGCACTTTATACTGTTTAATTTTTTTTTTATAATTTATACATTGGAAGGAGATCTTGAGTAAAGTTTTTATTTTATGTGGACACAAGCAATTTTTTAAAAATTGACCATGCTTAAAGGAAGCAGGATTATTACCCAATTTTTCACTTTATTTTGTTTTTACACATTTGAAGATTTTAATTAAAGTCTTCTCTTATTATCTTTTTGTTGTTGTTGATCCAAAAATGATCGGACCCGTGAATCAAAAACCATGACATGATCCGAACCGTGAGTTTTGTGATCCGTTGCACCCATAATAGACGGTCTTCTTAACAGACTGAATGTTGATGTTTATATTTTTGAGATTTAGCCAAGTCTGAAAGCAGTTCAAAGCCCATGTTGTTTGCCTTACAGTGTTGGTTTCATTTTGTGCTCTTCTCTAATATGTCGAAGTTGGCCGATGTCATATAAGCACACCTGGAGGTTTGTGCTGAAGTATCCAGGCTTATTTCCTTCCCTTCGTCCTCTTCTGATGACCATTCGTAATTTAACTATAATGTGGAATATAATTAATTAATATAATTCTGGAAATATGTTCATCTTTGCGGTTCAAAGCTTGTTGCGATCTAAATTACATAAAATACGTTAATAATATTAACGGTTAGTAAAGCACCTGTAAAGCGGAGTGATACATTAATAGTTAAAAGTTCCAGTGCTGTTATACTCTATATCAGCACTTATGGAATGCCTCTTGTCCAATCAAATTACAGTTTCTCAGTCGCTTTGGTACATTTCTTGAATCATCCTCAACATTTGCATAACAGTAAATGCATTTCTCAAAACAATTCGTGCAAATAGCTAAACACCATGGATTACCTGCAAAAGCCAGTCTCTTGCTCAAAATCCTTGGTTCATCTCACAAAAGTAAATAGCTGTGCCATCAGAATGACAAGTCCTTGTGTCATTGTGTACGGATAAGACAGTCAAATTTCTTAGTCATGTTGTCAATATACTCTGGAGGGATGTTCTGATGTAAACTATGGCTAAAGTTTTGAAGACAATTATTGTAAATTGTAAGTTACACCTTAGTGTATGTCGGAGATTGATTGCAAGAGACTGGACAAGATTCACATTATGATTTGACTTTGTACTGTAATTTGTTGACAGACCATGTCATTGCTAGAAATGTGAACATAATCTCTTTAGGGTAAACTGACATGCATTGCTGTAGGAATTACAGTGCAGTCTTCCTACACCTCCTGACGTTCCTGTCTGTTGGGCCACAAATTCTCATTCTCACGCAGCCTCACTCCTCTTCCTCTTCTTCTTCTCTCATTCTGTCGACCCCGTCCAATTCCCTGTCCTTCCATTGTCAGACAATGTAACATTGTGTTGTGCTCCAGCTATATATAGACTTGCCAGTTTATGGTTCATGAGATGCACTTTTGAGCTATTTCAGTAAACTGGTTGATTGTTTGTTGATCTAACACCTCACACATTTCACTTCAGTAGAGAAAGTGAAGATTCACTTGGTAGCAATTTACCAATTCAGGACAGATTTAGAAAAAAAGTCTAATGGACATGTATAGAAATATGCTTGACATATTATGACAACTTGTTCAACCATTTTGCATGTAAAGACTTATGCAATTAACTAATGTCGTGGGGGTAGGACTATTCAATAGAGACCCATTACAATACATTTCGATCAACAGGACATAAGCAATTGATAATGTAGGAAAGAGCAGAGAATGTACATAATAATTTGCATAAATGTACCAAAGCATTTGCAACTTGTTCAAAGAAATGAGAAACTGCTTTTTTGATGTGCACAAGTGACACAATGATGTGGAGATTGAACGGGTCGTTTTGAGAATTTAAATTCTGATCTGAGAAATGTACCAAAGCGACTGAGGAAAAACTAAGTTGTTAGAACTAACAGTTGTATAATGATTTGAATGGTTTGATCCAAAGAGCCCTTCTCCGGGTGGTACAAGGTTGACAGCGTGCGAGCACCGTGTGTGTGTGTGTGTGTGTGTGTGTGTGTGTGTGTGTGTGTGTGTGTGTGTGTGTGTGTGTGTGTGTGTGTGTGTGTGTGTGTGTGTGTTTGTGTGTACACACACACTGTAACGCAAGTGTTGTACGCTTCTTTGTTATTTGGATACCCGTTCTGCTGTTAATGTAATGGTGCATAACACGCAACATAAAGCTCCCATTTGGTGAAAAGACACATTTCTATCTCCATCTCAAGCAGAAATGGAGCACCTGAAACTTCCTACCATTATACTCCCATTGACTCTCATGTTGCAGGTCACAACCCTTTTCGTGACCTCTCGAGATGCAAAAATATTTACACACGTCCCCCTTGGTTCCAGGAATGACATATTCAGCCTTTGAAACCTCATAGAAAAAAAAGTTTGTTGTCAGAGCTCATCAGAAGTGTAACCCGAGAGACCTTTTCGCTCAGAATGTGGTTGCAAAAGGCACAGGACTCAACTGACCCAAATGGGAGGCGTTTAGATGCATTTATAGAAAGAACATTAATCTTCAATGCGTTTCAATGGAGCATTTGATGGTGCCTTTTGAGTCACTTCCGGTCGGGATACAGCCACCAGATTGATCATCTTATATGTCGTGGAGGCCCTCTTTCATCTTAAAGAGACCCCGAATAGGGCGGTGTGGCCACTTCGATCGGAATGTCCGACTGTGGGTCGATGGGGACCTCTGTTTAGACCTCGACATTTTCCCTCGACAGAGACCCCGCGCTCGTCAACGCCCGATGACCATCAGGCGATGATCACTGGTTTTGGTGCAGAAAGCTAGCGGCAGAAGGCGAAAATCTAAATGGTGAAATGCACACTAATCAAGAAAGCAGCAGGGGAAGCAGGGGCAACCGTTTTGTTGGATACTTTAATGAAAAAGTCCATATGCGGTTTAATTTTAATTGTTTAAGCTTTGTTTTCTATTCCTTGTATTATCAAGCCACCCCATCTGTTCATAGTGTTATCTAGCTTCCCTTTGTTGTCAACCTTTAGCCTGGGGTAAACCGGTCACAATGATGCACCCCCGTAGAACCGGGCCTGAGCAGGCGTAATGACGGAACAAATTAACCTGGTTGACCAATAGTGGCAAGAGACATATGTAGGCTATATAAGGACACCTGTCAAAGTGGGTTGTCCGTCAAGAATCAGGAACCAGAATTCTTAAGACTGCGAAATAAATTCTTAAGACTGCGAAATCACCTTCTGTAAGTCCATTTAAAACCTTACTCTGCAACTTACCAGTTAAGTTGAGGTTGCTCATAATTTTTCTATTGCACAGTGGAAGGGAATACGTCTTGGGACCGAGGATCAGACGCCGGGGGGAGAGGGTCTACCGGCCCAGACACACCTATCTCTCCCTGAGTGAGGAGGAATGCAGGCGTAAGCTACGCCTGACCCGTCAGGCTGTCACAGATATCTGCCATCTCCTGGCAGATGAGCTGGGGACTGATGCACGCTGTCCCTATGCCCTCCCCGTTGCAGTGAAAGTTACAGCGGCACTGCATTTCTATGCATCTGGGTCGTTCCAGCATCCCCTTCTATTGGACGCATTTCACAATCGGCAATAAGTTCGGCTATACATGCAGTTTGGGGCAGCTTGTACACGACCTAAAACCTGTCTGGGCTCATGTGGTGTGAGCCTGTAATCCCTTACCGAGAAGACTCTAGGTTTTTGGGGAGAGGACTAACAAACTGATGAAGAGAAAGTTCTCTCACGGACACGTCGGACAGCGAAATATTTGATTTAATCTTAAGGCATGATCATGCCTTAAGATTAAATCAAACACACTCGACGAGACACTCGACGAGACAATAGATTCACAAGATTCTTATAGGGAACATTAACATTGTGGGAAGGGAGTGGGAGTGACCTTAGGCCAAGTAAATTTGTAATACAATGGATGGGTATTGGACATGTCTGCAGGTTTGGCTCTAAACGAGTTTACACAACAAAGAAGTCAGTCGATTGGCCTGGTCACAAAACCAGACTTACTGGCTCCAGTGGGAACTTGAATACGAATTAACTTAAGTTACAGGGAGAATGTATACAGTTCCTTCGAATATAATAATTATATAAACAAGGTTAATATAATTTGTATGTGATTGTATATTTATAGTTATGATTGATATTTCCACGACAGTTCCTCCCTTTTTGATCATTAGATCAACACTTATTACAGGTGATATATTATGTCACAGGATTACAAGTGATGGTAAAACAAGTTAAAACACAGAATAATAGGAATAAAATTCAAAGAAATTAGTAAAAATCAATCATTAATAAAGTAATCAATATGTACATTAGTAAAATTGCAAATTCAAAGAAATTAGTAAAAGTAATCATTAATAAAGTAATAAAATGAAAGTCAAAGAAATTAGTAAAAATAATTCATTAATAAAGAAATAAATATGTACACTAGTAAAGCTTGTAAATAGAGAGCTTAAGATTTAACTATGTGTCAATCATTAATAAGGCCATAAAAATGAACAATAGTAAAAATTATGTTTAGCATGTTAGGTCACTCATTTTCCATTTGGTAACTCTTCATTGGAGTAAGGGGCCCATTCTGAGAAGGAAATGCGAGTAGTCAAGGGGATGTTGGTGGAGAGGTCTGGTGTTATGCTATTCATCATATTTGTAGCAGTTTTAAAGCAGGTTGAAATTAATGCTTTAATACATGCGATTATTATTAACAAAATGATTACTGCAACGGCGGCGTATAATGCATATTGTAAATAGTGTAACCAAATGACCCTAATGACAGTGCTAAAGGGTCCCATGAGTCATTATTATTGTTACGACTATGTATTTCAGCGATGGTTGTTTTCATGTCATTTAGCATTTGTGTGAGGTCTGTGATGAACATCTGTGATATCGGTGCAACATTTGGGACCAACTACTTTACATGTTCCTCCAACAGCAGCTAACAAATAATCCAATGCTGCACGGTTTTGCAGCACCATGAGTCTTGTAGATGACAGTTGTGTGTTTATTAAAGTTATAGAGTTAGTGGTGAGATTCGCTAGGGATTCCACGGATACAGATAAATCGCGGACTTGGTCTAGGGCTGCCATGACTCCATAGTTGGGGATTAATGCTCCTAGGATGCGGGACCATGATGTTTGTGTGTGAAGTGGGTCAGATCGTTTTGCCCTTCTAATGACAAGTTTTCCCAGAGGGGCTGGGCGTAGGGCTTGGACTACAGAGGCTAGAGCGCATTTCCCGGTCCATTTTGGAGGCAGAAAATCATATGCTGAGTTGTTGCAAACCCAATACAGTCCCTGAGGTGCAGGCAGTGTACAGTTTTGTGTTAATAGGAACACCAGGGCAACTTGGGAAAGTCTTGGGGATCCTCTTTTTCTAATGCGTTGTGTTTGTGTTGAATGGGTATGGTATAATTAAACATGTTATACAGCTCTGAGCAGTAGGGGTGGTCCAGATCTCCCATTGAAGTGTATCTGGTATTATTGTTTTCTTTTTCTGTTGTTTGGACACACCATGGGAAGGGGCCCATTATTGCATCTATTTTTACAGATAGGGGTTTCTTGCAGTTTGTGCACTGGATCAGGGAGCCGGGCTTTGAAATGACCGTTTCACATGGGTATGTTCTTAGGGGATACTGTGTGATGTTAGGGCATTCTGTTTTCATCCAACTCCAATCGTTTGTCCGAGTGTTCAATGGAATCAAACCTGATTTGTAGTAGGAGTAGAAAGCGGCTGCCGTAGCACATGGGGATAGCGCTACGGCCATCAAGGGTAATCCTGATGATACAGAGTGGGGTCTGATTCCACAGACCTTGGTGGTGTTGAAGTGGGTTTGAGCTGCAGCAAGTACGCTTGCAAACTGGTTGTGTGATGATGTGGTTAGCTGGGGTTCCGCTATGGTCGGGAGTCGGTCGTTGTTATTGGTGGTTGCGTTGCATTGGTCTGCTGGGCTCATCAGGAGTATTATGTTGATCAGGGTAAAGGTGGTCCATCCGAGGCATTGGTGCTTTCCTCTTCCGGAGGTGCTGGTCCATCCGAGGTGTTGGTGCTTTCCTCTTCCGGAGGTGCTGGTCGGCATCGGCTTGCATGGATCCATTCTGGTTTTCCTTGGAGTTTGACTGCAGTCCTCGTGGTCAGTAACACCTGGATTGGTCCTTGCCATCTGGGGAGGAGAACATTTGGGTTAAGTGACTTTAACATGATCATATCACCAGGATGAAAGCCATGGGTAGGGCTGTCAGATGGTATTGGGAGGCTTATACTGACTTTCAAATGATTTTGTCTTATCACTTTAGCTAGAGCTATGGTGTAGTCAGTGATAGCTTCATCTGTCCATACTAGAGCTGCTCTGCTAGTTGTTGGAGGTGGGCTAACTCCTGTGGACATAACTCTGCCCATGAGTACTTCATGGGTTGACAGTCCTGTTGTTCTGCATGGGGTACTTCTTATGGTATATAATACCAAGGGAAGTGCATCTGGCCAGGCCAGGCCAGTGTCATCAACAGTTTTTCCTAACTTGGATTTAATGGTGCCATTCATCCTTTCTACTTGTCCTGATGATTGAGGATGGTAAGGAACATGTAGCTGCCAATTTATTCCTAGTGTTTGACACATCTTTTTTACAATTTGGCCAGTGAAATGAGTTCCCCTGTCACTATTTATGCTTTGGGGGAGGCCAAATCGGGGAATCACATCTCTCATTAGACATTTTACAACAGTAGACGTATCATCTTTTCTTGTGGGGAATACTTCTACCCACTTTGAAAACATGTCTACGCATACTAACATATACTTGTAGCCTTGTTTTGGAGGCATGTGAACAAAATCTATTTGCATATTTACAAAAGGGCCTGATGGAGGAGGTAGGTGATCATGTTTTGCCAGTTTAATGTTACCTCTTGCATGTTGAGCACATATTAAGCATCGATTGCAATATTGCTCAGTTGCAGTGGTATGTCCTGGTGCAAACCATTGAGATCGAATGACATGGTTCATCCCCCCTTTCCCTACATGCGAAGGGGTGTGTGCCAGCCGGCACAGAGAGTGGAGAAGGGATCGAGGGGCCACTATCCTACCATCAGGGTGGAGCCACAAGCCTGACTCAGAGGGTGTACAACCATTCTTGGACCAGACTGCCTTTTCACAACCATCAGCACTATTTTGTAGTATAGTGACATCATTAAGTGAGGGGACTGGTAACAAGTTAGATTGCACTGTTTTGGGACCTTGTAGGACCATCATGGAGGGGTTCAATGCAGCTTGTTTAGCAGCGAAATCTGCTAATGCATTACCCTGGGAAACTGAATCAGATCCACCTGTGTGCGCTTCACATTTTACAACAGACAATTCGGATGGGAACATTATAGATTCTAGTAAATGTTTTACCATAGCACAATGTTGGATAGGTTTACCTGAGGTGGTAATGAATCCTCTATGTTTCCACAGCATACCAAAATCATGGACTACGCCGAAAGCATATCTAGAGTCGGTGTAAATAGTAGCAGATTTTCCTTTAGCCAAAACACAAGCTCTAGTCAATGCATACAGCTCAGCCAACTGAGCTGACGTACCCGGAGGGAGTGACGCTGATTCTACAATGTCAAAATCAGTTACAACAGCATATCCTGATCTATAATCAGTGTCTGTCAGTCTGGAGAAAGAGCCATCAGTATACAAGATTAGATCGCAATTATCTAATGGCGTTTGTTTCAAATCTGGTCGTGGTTAGGTGTATTGTTCTACAGTTTCAACACAAGGATGTTCATATGCGTCATTTTCATAATAGTCAAACATTAGTGTTGCTGGGTTTACAGGGGAGGAGCATTTCAAATGTAGATTTGGTTTGCTTAATAGTATCACTTCATAACCTGTTCTTCGTGCATTAGTGAAATGTTGTGTCGCTGCGGAATTAAGTAATAATTGAACTGCATGTGGAACATATATTGTGCAATCATGATCTAAAACAATTGGTGAAGACTTTTCAACCATAACTGCAGCAGCCGCTACAGTCCGGAGACAACCTGGCATGCCGAGAACAACTGGTGGTAAAGAGGTGGAGTAGTATGCTACTGGGCGTTTACCTGAGCAGTGTTGCTGGGACAGAATACCATTAGCATGACCGTTGCATTCAGAGACAAATAGGTGAAATGGTAATGAGTAATCAGGCAATCCTAAAGCTGGTGCAGTACTTGAAGCTTTTTGTAGAGATTCAAAAGCAATATTTATTTCTTCTGACCACTCAATGTTAACAGGCTTGTCGTTTAAAGTAGCATTTCTCAACACAGCTTCCATTGCTCTATATTCAAAAATCCATTGTCTGCAGAAATTAGCCATGCCGAGGAAAGACATCATTTGTTTCTTAGGGTGCGTCCCATTTCTACCCCTTACCCCTCCCCCTTGGTTTGAAGGGGTAAGGGTGTCCCAATTCTCATTTTGGTTAAGGGGTAGGGCGAAGACAAAAGGCTACGTAGCCCTTGAAACGAAGCGAAAACGTAGCTTGAAACGAAGCTATCCCAGGACCACATTTCAAAGGGAGGGCTTCGAGGAAAATCCGGCCGAAAATGCATTTTTACTAGTTGTTATCATTCGGACTCATGATGTAAAGTTGACTGTATATTCAGCTTGAAGTCATGCACGGACAATGCGATCTCTGAGCTCGATATAAAACATGACATAACGGTAAATAACCGTTGAACTATACAAGATTTTAGCGCTCTCTAGTGGCCAACCGAAATCGCCAAATAAACAAACAGCAGCGATGGTTCAAGCGAAGGACACGCACAAATGTAAGTATTTTCAGCACTTTAATTACGGCAGACTGGTGTAATAATACTATTTTCGAGCGTTTTTTAATTGTGAAGTTAGTTTTGAATCACTAGTCAAGTTTGTTTTGATTCACTAGTCAAGTTTGTTTTGAATCACTAGAAGCCGATGCTAATGTGTTCCGCTATCGCTATTTGTTGAGATAGATATCCGATAACCCTTGACATGACATGTTAAGGTTTCAAGTAACATTTGTGTGCAGTGGATATGCTTACTACTACTATTCCTTGGTTGATTATACCGGCGCACTGCTTTGATATCGGTAAAGCTGCCACCTAGGCTACGTCGCTCGCCTGTCAAACTGAAGATTTCCTTTCCACCTTTACCTCAGGGACACCACAGGAGACCAGACGGCTCATTAATTTCAGGGGGACCAGGGACAATGAGTTCCTAAAATCGGAAATGATCGCCAGAAAACAGTGGGAGTGAGTCTTGCGTTGTTCAATCTTTTCATTCTTGCGTCTGTTTTCTACTTTGGTATTTCTGTGTTGAGCTCAATAGCCCACTGAATGTCTGTGTCATTATACCAATTGCCTAATGAATGTATCAACCAAACGAGACCATTGTTTTTGTTGTAATTTAGTATTTTGGTGTGTGTGTGTGTGTGTGTGTGTGTGTGTGTGTGTGTGTGTGTGTGTGTGTGTGTGTGTGTGTGTGTGTGTGTGTGTGTGTGTGTGGCCGAGCTAAATTTAATTTGATTTTGTTTTATTTTTTATCATTGTTCATACCTTTTTTTATGTGAACTCCACCAAATATTGGTTCCTAAGTAAGTTGGTTTCGTTGTTCCCTGTGGCATGCCTTTTGTTTCCCTGGGGAGTGGTTTGGGGTTGCACCTGTGTGTACCTGTGTATACCTGTGTGTATGTGCAATGACAACAAATAAAATCCTATCCTATCCTATGGAAATGTTTTGATATGTTGAGGGGAGTGTCTTATGTCTGCATTTATTTGAAAGAGCATATGCACAGAAAAGCAGACGGACAGAGTTACAATGGAGATCCAGCGAGTTTTTAAAGCCATGTGACGCGTCGCATCACATAGGGAAGTTAACGCCAGCATTTCTGACGTTTTTATCCACTAATTCATTATGTTATGTGAGGCAACGCAACGCAACGTATGCTTGATCTGAAACATGCCTACTCGTGGCTTCTGTTGACATAGCAGTCAGCGACGATGAAGCCACGTAATGGAGGGGCGTCCCATTTCTTAGGGGAGCGTTTTACCCCTCTGTATTGAGGGGCAAGGGGAAGGGGTAAGGGGGAGGGGTAAGGGGAAGGGGTAAGGGCTAGAAATGGGATTGGGCCTTAGTCTGAGGGGCGTGTAGTCGAGAGCAGAGTTGTTATTCTACCTTGAGAAAGTTGGCGAGTGCCGTTATGAAGTACATGACCTAAATACTGTACACGTTCTTGACAGTACTGCATTTTGGAGAGGCTTGCACGGTGTCCTTTGTTTGCTAGATGTGTGAGTAAAAGAAGAGTGTCCTTAATGCAAACATCTTTGGAAGGGGAAGCTAGAAGTAGATCATCTGCGTATTGGATGAGGGTGCTGTTACCAAGCAAATGCAAGTCAGCTAGATCACGATTTACTGCTAGTAGTTAATACTTACCACCACTTGGGCATGTTTATGAAAATATCAACTTCCGGTTGGGGGGAGGGGGGGTGGTGGGGTGTTTATGACAGCACTTCCGGTTGGTGTTGTTATATCAATGACTTATTGCTATGCTGTGTATTTTAATATAGGGGTCTACGTTCTCCTCTCCTTATGGGTCGGCTAGAGTGCGAGCCTGCTAGGTGTAGTGTGAAGCGTTTTAATGGCATGCCTCTTCCTCTCTTTTAGTGTGTTAGTGTTAGTGTTTAGTGTTTCAGGCAATGTTTATGTGTATGGTGTTGTTCTATGCCCCTCTGGCTAGCGTCGCCAATAGCCGGAGGGTTACATGTTTACATCTGGTAGACAACCACATCCTCCATAAGCCAGCCTAAGTGAATTTGTGTGTGTGTGTGTGTGGGTGTGGGTGTGTGTGTGTGTGTGTGTGTGTGTGTGTGTGTGTGTGTGTGTGTGTGTGTGTGTGTGTGTGCGTGCGTGCGTGTGTGTGTGTGTGTGTGAGGTGTTCACCATAAGAGGGTCCGTTTGTGGATCACTTAGACAACATATTAGGAGTTACGACTCCTAATGGGGTATGGTGTTGTTCTATGCCCCCTCTGGCTAACGTTGCCAATAGCCGGAGGGTTACATGTTTACATCTGGTAGACAACCATAAGCCATCCTAAGTGAATTTGTGTGTGTGTGTGTGTGTGTGTGTGTGTGTGTGTGTGTGTGTGTGTGTGTGTGTGTGTGTGTGTGTGTGTGTGTGTGTGTGTGTGTTTTGATATAATAAAGCGTTGAATATTATTATATGTAACCTCTTAATACACACATATATATATATATATATATATATATATATATATATATATATATATAGTGGGCGTCGTATTATAGGGATGAGAATACGGTAAACAAGCCCATAATCTCCTGTATAGTAATATGCTATATATATATACATATAAATAAAGCATATCAGGGTTAAAAAGTGGTGTTCACCATAGGAGGGTTTGTTTGTGGATCACTTAGAAAACATATTAGGAGTTATCATGATACTATTATCTGATGTTCTAATAATTTCATTTATTATAAGGGGGTCTACGTTCTCCTCTCCTTATGGAGTCAACTAGAGTGTGAACCTGCTAGGGTCGTGTGAGGCGTTTTAATGGGATGCCTCATCCTCTATTTGCATGTGTTGTCTTAAGGCACTTAAGGCACTTAAGACACAGCTTTCAGGCAATGTTTATGTGTATGGTGTTGTTCTATGCCCCTCTGGCTAGCGTCGCCAACAGCCGGAGGGTTACATGTTTACATCTGGTAGACAACCATAAGCCATCCTAGGTGAAAGTGTGTGTGTGTGTGTGTGTGTGTGTGTGTGTGTGTGTGTGTGTGTGTGTGTGGGTGTGTGTTTTGATATAATAAAGTGTTGAATATTATTATATGTAGCCTCTTAATACATACCTATATATATATATATATATATATATATATATAGTGGTCGTCGTATTATAGGGATGGGAATACGGTAAACAACCCCATAATCTCCTGTATAGTAATATGCTATATATATATACATATAAATAAGCATATCAGGGTTAAAAAGAGGTGTTCACCATATGAGGGTCCGTTTGTGGATCACGTAGACAACATATTAGGAGTTATCATGATACTATTAAAGGATGTTCTATTAATTGCGTTTATTATAAGATATATGTATTAACCTACGTATCATTAGTAGATAGTCTATTGTGTGAATGAGTAGGCGTAGGCCAATGGTATCTAGGCATGCGCACTAACGGCGTGTCTATTGGTCAGGAGGTCATAACACTGGGGGGGGTAGGTGTGTCGGGTATTCTGTGGATCACCTATAGGGGATATATATCGAACCAGTGCAGAATGAAGATAACCCTGATCCTCCAAACACCCTGATCCTCCAAACACCCTGATCCTCCAAACGTCTGAGCGCTAGGCTAAGCTAGTAGACTCGTCATAGCGGCTGCAGAAGAAAGGAGAAGAAAGAAAAACAGCTACTACAACCTGCACAACTATGCCTACTGACTGTAAGTATTCATATGAGTGTAATATGTTATTATTATTATTATATCATGACTATGACCATGTGTATACGCGGCCCATATCTGATTGATACATAGTTTTTCCGTAGTGATTTCTGACGTCGGCTATGAGAGCGTGAAAAGGCATCAGGTTCCACGCGCACGTAAGATGATTTTATAGCAACGTATAATATATAGATCCCTCACACTCTCTATCATTATTATTATTATCGGCTATAAATATATGCACATAGAATAACCGCTAATTCGTATGTTTCTGTCGTGTAGCAGGTGCTGATATTCGGTTGAATAATCAAAGATCGATACTCGGTGATCGGACCAATGTGGGGGCCAGCAGTAGTTATGGCGAGTTATTAGTACACACGCTATTATCATACATGTATTACATCTATTTTATTGGGCATTTAATAATGAATAAAAAAATAAATAAAAAATAAATAAAGACCATCCAACCCTAACCCCTGTATACTTTTGTCTTTTCTGTTTTTTAATGGTTTACGTATAGTACCTATCGTGGATGGTGTGAAACAGTGGACCCCTGGATCAAACCGTCTAACCAAGAAAAATAACAAAAGACCCCATCTAGGAACGGCTCTACCTCTACCCAGCTCTCCGCTAGCAGTGGTGCAACAGCAGATCCCGTATAAAAAGGGACGCAAGGACACCGCACATAGTGTTTTAACTCCAGAGAATCTTAACTTGGTTCTCCATGCTGTTATAAACCCTGAAATCGCCCGCCAAGGGGGTGGATGGTCTGAGTCCAAACAGCCGTTGATTGAGACATCAGTTGTACCTGTGTCTGAGCCGCCTGCAGAGACCGTTACTGTACAGCCGGATGGAGGCATTCAGCATGGTAGGAAATTAAAGAAAAATTGTATATGCTATAGATGGGGGGATGAACATGATGGGGTGTGATATTGATTATGTCGATTTCTTTTTTTCTATTACAAACAGTCCTTGGAGACCCTCAGGATGCACCACTACCAGAACTGACCGATGAGGATCTCGAGGGTCTTACCGACGTTCCGTTGTGGCCCTCAGCGCTGTTGGAACAGCTCGACTTCACTCCCGCTCATTGGATAGACCCTCCAGCTACTTCCGTAGTGGGTACCACCAGGGCAGAGCCTGTAAACCATCAGCCTGCAGCCCCCGCCTCTGGATCACGACCCATCCTCATCCAGGCCTCTATCCACAATCCACCAGGCACTGTGAGTCGTCCCACCGCCATCGGAGCAGTGGCTACGCTGCTACCCGACGGCTCAGCGGCTGCTGCTGAATACATAGCGGGTGGTCCACTTACCAACTGTTGTAAGGCTTGTGTTGGTAAATTAACCTTGGTAACTAAAGCAGTTGATGTAAACTCCTTAACCATTGGTCGTCAGTGTAAACTGGGTGCATTGTCTGTGAAACGTATTGACAGCAGATTTCAGACTATCGAAGAGCAAACTAAGCAGTCACTCGAGACCCTCGGGGAAATCAAGGACGAGCTAGTGCGTTACGGTCTGGCTATAGAATCAATACAGCAGCAGATTTTGGTTGTCGAGGCAGCAGTGCGTGTTAACACTCTGGCTTTGGATAGTGGGCTTCTGATATCTAATATGGCGCGGAAAATTTGGCTAATTGAAACTACGGCGCAGGATAACATCAGGGCCTACAAGGCCATGTCTGCCCAGATGACTATCATGAATGATGCTCTGGATATGCTTACGATGAATCGTTAGTATTTGATTTGTGGTTTCGGGGTGTTCTTTTTATTTTTATTTTATTTATTTTTTTCTTTTCGTTTATTATGTGGAGAGGATATTTTTTTGTTTTAAACTGAACGTAATAAAACTTTTTTCTTTTAATATCTGACTAATTCACTTTTTTATCTATTGGCATAAAAACTATAGCTGAACACAATGCATAAAGCTATTAGCCCCAGAAAAAGGAAATTCAAATCTGTAGACGGTAATCCCAAGAGACGGCGTAGATCTGATAGCGGGGGTAGCATTATGGATGTAGATCTTGAAGAGATGGCTATGAGGTATGATGCAACCGGCGATGCGTCCCATCTGCTGTCTGTAGGACGCGTGGGGGGTGGGGGGATGAGTGCTGAAGGTGGTTTAGACATGCGGGAAATACGTACTGACATAGCTAGAACTAGACGTGTGTTAATTGATGCTGATGCATGGGGGGGTAGAATGACGGATACACTAGACAGGGCTGCTATGATAAATGTTTCGAACGATCCATGTGTGGGGTTAGATGTCCCCGGGGGTTTAGACACACGGGATGTGTTGTATGCGGCGGCATACACCAGAGATGTACTTAACACTGTCGATGGGTGGCTGGATAGTGTACAAGAGAGGCTAGACATAGCCGAGCAGATAGACATTACATCACCAATGGATGTAATGCATGTGTCGCAACGTGACGAAGGGGATGGTGAGGGTTTTCAGGAACCCCCGGCGGCTGCAGGGGGTAGGACTGGTGACGCTATAGAGTCGAATATACAGGACGGTGGCGGTGGTGGTGGTGGTGGTGGTGGTGGTGTTGTTGACGTTGATGGTACACCTGCTGCGCCTATGGCGGCGGGTGATGATGATGACGAGTTGCATACTAGATTATTTCCCCGCTTTAACGGTTTTGAGGTTAGACAGACCATTGATCTGAGAAGTATATCCCTTGAAAATTTTCAAGGGATTTCACATCTCTGGTGTATGCCGCCGCATACAACACATCCCGTGTGTCTAAAGCCCCGGGGACATCTAACCCCACACATGGATCGTTCGAAACATTTATCATAGCAGCCCTGTCTAGTGCATCCGTCATTCTACCCCCCCATGCATCAGCATCAATTAACACACGTCTAGTTCTAGCTATGTCAGTACGTATTTCCCGCATGTCTAAACCACCTTCAGCACTCATCCCCCCACCCCCCACGCGTCCTACAGACAGCAGATGGGACGCATCGCCGGTTGCATCATACCTCATAGCCATCTCTTCAAGATCTACATCCATAATGCTACCCCCGCTATCAGATCTACGCCGTCTCTTGGGATTACCGTCTACAGATTTGAATTTCCTTTTTCTGGGGCTAATAGCTTTATGCATTGTGTTCAGCTATAGTTTTTATGCCAATAGATAAAAAAGTGAATTAGTCAGATATTAAAAGAAAAACGTTTTATTACGTTCAGTTTAAAACAAAAAAATACCCTCTCCACATAATAAACGAAAAGAAAAAAATAAATAAAATAAAAATAAAAAGAACACCCCAAAACCACAAATCAAATACTAACGATTCATCGTAAGCATATCCAGAGCATCATTCATGATAGTCATCTGGGCAGACATGGCCTTGTAGGCCCTGATGTTATCCTGCGCCCTAGTTTCAATTAGCCAAATTTTCCGCGCCATATTAGATATCAGAAGCCCACTATCCAAAGCCAGAGTGTTAACACGCACTGCTGCCTCGACAACCAAAATCTGCTGCTGTATTGATTCTATAGCCAGACCGTAACGCACTAGCTCGTCCTTGATTTCCCCGAGGGTCTCGAGTGACTGCTTAGTTTGCTCTTCGATAGTCTGAAATCTGCTGTCAATACGTTTCACAGACAATGCACCCAGTTTACACTGACGACCAATGGTTAAGGAGTTTACATCAACTGCTTTAGTTACCAAGGTTAATTTACCAACACAAGCCTTACAACAGTTGGTACATGGACCACCCGCAATGTATTCAGCAGCAGCCGCTGAGCCGTCGGGTAGCAGCCTAGCCACTGCTCCGATGGCGGTGGGACGACTCACAGTGCCTGGTGGATTGTGGATAGAGGCCTGGATGAGGATGGGTCGTGATCCAGAGGCGGGGGCTGCAGGCTGATGGTTTACAGGCTCTGCCCTGGTGGTACCCACTACGGAAGTAGCTGGAGGGTCTATCCAATGAGCGGGAGTGAAGTCGAGCTGTTCCAACAGCGCTGAGGGCCACAACGGAACGTCGGTAAGACCCTCGAGATCCTCATCGGTCAGTTCTGGTAGTGGTGCATCCTGAGGGTCTCCAAGGACTGTTTGTAATAGAAAAAAAGAAATCGACATAATCAATATCACACCCCATCATGTTCATCCCCCCATCTATAGCATATACAATTTTTCTTTAATTTCCTACCATGCTGAATGCCTCCATCCGGCTGTACAGTAACGGTCTCTGCAGGCGGCTCAGACACAGGTACAACTGATGTCTCAATCAACGGCTGTTTGGACTCAGACCATCCACCCCCTTGGCGGGCGATTTCAGGGTTTATAACAGCATGGAGAACCAAGTTAAGATTCTCTGGAGTTAAAACACTATGTGCGGTGTCCTTGCGTCCCTTTTTATACGGGATCTGCTGTTGCACCACTGCTAGCGGAGAGCTGGGTAGAGGTAGAGCCGGTCCTAGATGGGGTCTTTTGTTATTTTTCTTGGTTAGACGGTTTGATCCAGGGGTCCACTGTTTCACACCATCCACGATAGGCACTATACGTAAACCATTAAAAAACAGAAAAGACAAAAGTATACAGGGGTTAGGGTTGGATGGTCTTTATTTATTTATTTTTATTTTTTTTATTCATTATTAAATGCCCAATAAAATAGATGTAATACATGTATGATAATAGCGTGTGTACTAATAACTCACCATAACTACTGCTGGACCCCACATTGGTCCGATCACCGAGTATCGATCTTTGATTATTCAACCGAATATCAGCACCTGCTACACGACAGAAACATACGATTTAGCGGTTATTCTATGTGCATACATTTATAGCCGATAATAATAATAATGATAGAGAGTGTGAGGGATCTATATATTATACGTTGCTATAAAATCATCTTATGTGCGCGTGGAACCTGATGCCTTTTCACGCTCTCATAGCCGACGTCAGAAATCACTACGGAAAAACTATGTATCAATCAGATATGGGCCGCGTATACACATGGTCATAGTCATGATATAATAATAATAACATACTAGAACTGCAAGCAGTTATGCAGGGGTCCAAGAAGTGTGCATTTCGCCGGCACAACGCGACAAGAAATGTGCATTTCGCCGGCACAACGCGAAGCAAGTATTTAAAACGCTACCGTGAACATCATGTGGATATAAAGGTTTTGACTGTGGGAGCTTCGGTGTGGGAGTTATAGCCTAAAACGCGTTTTCAGAACATTCCATTGGCCAAATAGGAGATCGACAATGTCGTCGTTTTTTGGCGCCGCCCTGTGGCGAAATTTGCAATTTTCCAAAGACAATTTTCCTTTGCCAAATAAATCCCGCCCACATTAATGATTCTTGGCCATATTTTCTATATAGACTCGGGTTTGCCCCTTGATGGTTTCCCTTGAGTTTGAAGAACATTCCTTTGGCCAATTAGAAGATATACAATTTCCTCGTTTATTGCGCCCCCTAATGGCGAAACATTCCGAATTCTTTATTGAACGCCATTAAGGGTAGCACCGACATGTGTCTAAAATTTGGACTTGATCCGATGTGTAATTTTCGTATTTTTTGAATTTTTGCGTTTCGACGTAAAACGTAGCTAATAAACAAATATTCAAAATGCTACCGTTTCGTAATCGAAGGTCGGATCAAAAAGTGTTTGAGTTTTTCTTTTCGTGTGCGTCTGAAGATGTCGTGTGCAAAGTTTGGTGTTGATTGGTCGAGAAATGTGGGAGGAGTAGGGAAAAAACAGTTTTGCGGTTTTCGCGATTTTGCGAAAAAAAATTGTAGACGCAAATGGGCGTGGCCTATGCCAAAAGATGCAGCAGACTCCAGTGAATATGTGCGTACAAGTTTTTGACTGTGGAAGGTTCGGTGTGGGAGTTATAGCCCCAAACGCGTATTCCTTGGTATAGCGCCACCTAGTGGCCGGCGTGTCTGGATTTTGTCGTCTGCGTACACATCACAGACCTGGATCTAGTCATGCAATTCGCGTGTCCGCACCATTTACGGCTTGGGGTGTGGGCACACTTTTAGTGCTGGAATAATAATAATAATAATAATAATAATCCTTACAAAAACAATAGGGATCCAACCTGTTGGCTTGGACCCCTAATTACACTCATATGAATACTTACAGTCAGTAGGCATAGTTGTGCAGGTTGTAGTAGCTGTTTTTCTTTCTTCTCCTTTCTTCTGCAGCCGCTATGACGAGTCTACTAGCTTAGCCTAGCGCTCAGACGTTTGGAGGATCAGGGTGTTTGGAGGATCAGGGTGTTTGGAGGATCAGGGTTATCTTCATTCTGCACTGGTTCGATATGTATCCCCTATAGGTGATCCACAGAATACCCGACACACCTACCCCCCCAGTGTTATGACCTCCTGACCAATAGACATGCCGTTAGTGCGCATGCCTAGATACCATTGGCCTACGCCTACTCATTCACACAATAGACTATCTACTAATGATACGTAGGTTAATACATATATCTTATAATAAACGCAATTAATAGAACATCCTTTAATAGTATCATGATAACTCCTAATATGTTGTCTACGTGATCCACAAACGGACCCTCATATGGTGAACACCTCTTTTTAACCCTGATATGCTTATTTATATGTATATATATATAGCATATTACTATACAGGAGATTATGGGGTTGTTTACCGTATTCCCATCCCTATAATAAGACGACCACTATATATATATATATATATATATATATATATATATATAGGTATGTATTAAGAGGCTACATATAATAATATTCAACACTTTATTATATCAAAACACACACCCACACACACACACACACACACTTTCACCTAGGATGGCTTATGGTTGTCTACCAGATGTAAACATGTAACCCTCCGGCTGTTGGCGACGCTAGCCAGAGGGGCATAGAACAACACCATACACATAAACATTGCCTGAAAGCTGTGTCTTAAGTGCCTTAAGACAACACATGCAAATAGAGGATGAGGCATCCCATTAAAACGCCTCACACGACCCTAGCAGGTTCACACTCTAGTTGACTCCATAAGGAGAGGAGAACGTAGACCCCCTTATAATAAATGAAATTATTAGAACATCAGATAATAGTATCATGATAACTCCTAATATGTTTTCTAAGTGATCCACAAACAAACCCTCCTATGGTGAACACCACTTTTTAACCCTGATATGCTTTATTTATATGTATATATATATAGCATATTACTATACAGGAGATTATGGGCTTGTTTACCGTATTCTCATCCCTATAATACGACGCCCACTATATATATATATATATATATATATATATATATATATATATATATATATATATATATGTGTATTAAGAGGTTACATATAATAATATTCAACGCTTTATTATATCAAAACACACACACACACACACACACACACACACACACACACACACACACACACACACACACACACACACACACACACACACAAATTCACTTAGGATGGCTTATGGTTGTCTACCAGATGTAAACATGTAACCCTCCGGCTATTGGCGACGTTAGCCAGAGGGGGCATAGAACAACACCATACCCCATTAGGAGTCGTAACTCCTAATATGTTGTCTAAGTGATCCACAAACGGACCCTCTTATGGTGAACACCTCACACACACACACCCACACCCACACCCACACCCATACACACACACACACAAATTCACTTAGGCTGGCTTATGGAGGATGTGGTTGTCTACCAGATGTAAACATGTAACCCTCCGGCTATTGGCGACGCTAGCCAGAGGGGCATAGAACAACACCATACACATAAACATTGCCTGAAACACTAAACACTAACACTAACACACTAAAAGAGAGGAAGAGGCATGCCATTAAAACGCTTCACACTACACCTAGCAGGCTCGCACTCTAGCCGACCCATAAGGAGAGGAGAACGTAGACCCCTATATTAAAATACACAGCATAGCAATAAGTCATTGATATAACAACACCAACCGGAAGTGCTGTCATAAACACCCCACCACCCCCCCTCCCCCCAACCGGAAGTTGATATTTTCATAAACATGCCCAAGTGGTGGTAAGTATTAACTACTACTGCTGCAGCATAAATAGTGGGGCTTTCAGTGTATCCTTGTGGCATTCTGGTCCATGTGTATTGTTTCCTTTTGTATGTAAATGCAAACAAGTACTGGCTGTCTGGATGGACTGGAATAGAGAAAAACGCTGAGCACAGATCAATTACTGTGTAATGTGTGGAATCTGAAGGGATTGATGACAGTATTGTATGTGTGTCTGGTACTATGGGTGTGATAGGAACAACGCAATTGTTAACTGCTCTCAAATCTTGTACAAATCTCCATTCATCTGGTCTCCCTGGCTTCGGGAGGGGCAATATGGGTGTGTTATGGGTGTGTATGTGTGTGTTGTGACTGAAGGGCTGCACGTCAGACACTGTGGTCAGCAGCACCGGAGCACCACAAGGCACCGTGCTCTCTCCCGTCCTCTTCACCTTGTATACATCCGACTTCCAGCATAACTCTGGGCTCTGCCATGTGCAGAAATACTCAGACGACACTGCGATAGTTGGCTGTATCAAGGATGGAAGGGAGGGGGAGTACAGGAGCCTGGTTGAGGACTTTGTGAGGTGGTGCAGGTCCAACCATCTGCAGCTGAACTCCTCCAAGACCAAGGAGATGGTGGTGGACTTCAGAAGGAAGAAACCACATCTCCTACCCGTGTCCATCGAGGGGGTCGATGTGGAGGTGGTCAGGACCTATAAATATCTGGGACTGCAGCTGGACGAAAAGCTGGACTGGACAGCAAATATGGAAGCTTTATACAGGAAAGGGCAGAGCCGTCTGTACTTCCTGAGAAGGCTGGGGTCTTTCAACATCTGCAAAAAACTACTGCAGATGTTTTACCAGTCTGTGGTGGCCAGCGTGCTCTTTTATGCTGTGGTTTGCTGGGGAGGAAGCAGCAGGAGGAGAGACGCTGGTCGAATGGACAGACTGGTGAGGAGTGCTGGCTCAGTAGTGGGAACAGAGCTGGACTCTCTGGTGACAGTGGCAGAGAGAAGGACCCTTGACAAACTGCTGTCCATCCTGGACAACACCCACCACCCTCTGCATGACACCTTCACCAGGCAGAGGAGTGTTTTCAGTGGCCGACTGCTGTCCCAGTCCAGCTCCACTAATAGACTCAAAAACTCTTTCGTCCCCCTGGCCATCAGACTGTACAACAGCTCCCAGTAAAGGCAGGGAGGACAATAGATAACAACAATGGACATTTTATTTATTTATTTATTTATATTTATTTATATCTGTATTTTTGCACATCCATCTGCACTGTTTTTTAAGTGTGTTTTCGGCTGCTACTGGATACTTGAATTTCCCCCGGGATTAATAAAGTATATATCTATCTATCTATCTATCTATCTATGTTACAAGGACTAGTAGTTTCCTTTAGAATACCTTGAGATAAAAGAGAAGTAATTACTGGCTGAATCCCATCTAATGCTTCGGGGGACAAACGATACTGTCGAATACAAGGCAAAGTAGCATCTGACTTTAATGTAACTTTAAGAGGTGGTGAAGAGGTTACAAATCCTGCATGATTTTTATGCATGGCCCATAGTTTAGATGGTACCTGGGATAAACTCTGGGGTGGACTGTAATCAGGAGACGGTGCTGGAGAGTGTTTTTCGAATGTACAACTCGAATTCGCAAACAACGGGGTTTTCAAATCTAGTCTCCAACCGTCAGACTGTAGTGTGTGCAGTATACCTGTAGAGGTCGTTGATGAACTAATGGGTTCTGTGTTGTGTAGGGTTTTAATCATGTTTTCTAATTCTTGGGGTGTATGTGTTGGTGAAATAGCTAGTATGATGTGTGGTACTGTATCGTCGTGAAGGAGAGAAAATTGTTTTTTTGTGAGAGACACAACTGCAGCACAACCGGCCGGACCAATGTATAGTTGTTTGATAGGATTAAATGCATCAGCGTGATTTAGAAACAAGCACGTCTTCTGTTGATATTCTATTGGTACGACGTCGTTAAACAATGTAGCATTACAATGAAAGGTTTCAAAAGGCAACATCTGCGTTAGACCAACGGCGAGATATGGGGACGTCTTAGACAAACTTTGAATGTTTTCGATACTGCAGATTTCAACACTAGGTTTTCCTAACAATCTCCACAAGTAAGCAGTAGTTACTTCGGTGTGCGTTAACAATTGGGAAGCCTGAATCAACTTATCATCGGGTGTTCGCATAAACAAACCATCCGGGGTGCAAAAGATTACTGCATTTAGTTTACACAACATATCTCGTCCCATTAAATTAACAGGAGAGGAGGGAGAGATTAAAAACTTCTGTTCCAACGGGACATGTGATACAATAGTAGGAACCGGTTTTGATATTGTTTCACTCATCGCAATGCCAGCAATACCAACCGTTTTCAATGTTTGGTTACTTTCTTGTAAAATACCAGTTTTGTTAATAGCTGATACTGTAGCACCAGAATCTACAAGAAATTCAAAATGGTTTTGTCCTACCTGCACGGAGCATTTTGGATTTTCGGTGGGGCTGGAAGACAGTTGAAGAAGCGTTGCCTGGATCGTAGTTTCCTTCTCCAAGGGGTCCCTTACTCCAATGAAGAGTTACCAAATGGAAAATGTCGATTGGCCTGGTCACAAAACCAGACTTACTGGCTCCAGTGGGAACTTGAATACGAATTAACTTAAGTTACAGGGAGAATGTATACAGTTCCTTCGAATATAATAATTATATAAACAAGGTTAATATAATTTGTATGTGATTGTATATTTATAGTTATGATTGATATTTCCACGACACAAACCAACTCCACCTTCCCCCTGGCGGGGGTTTTGCACAGGGCTAGCAACCCTGCCATGTAAAAAAAACGCTTGCTACAGAAATCTTAGCCAATGAACCAAATGCGGCAAGTAGGATAGATGCACTTCAGGAAACTGATTTGATGACAGATGACAGCCAAACCCATCTGGAAGCTGGCATCTCGAGGGCGGATATCCTCAAACCGAAAGTAACACTTAGAGTAGGTTGCTGGAATGTGCGAACACTCTACCAGACAGGGAAACTAGCTCAAGTCATAAAGGAGATGGAAAGCTATAATTTAGAATTAATAGGAGTGAGTGAAACAAGATGGACTGGTAGTGGAAATAGACAGTTAGCAACAGGGCACCAGATAATGTATTCTGGAAGAACAGACGACCATCATAGTAGAGGAGTAGCCATCATCACAACAAAACAGGTTCATAAATGCCTGTTGGAGTGGAAGCCCGTTAATGAACGGATAATTAAAGCCAGGTACAACTCATCATTCGCAAAGTTGACAGTCATAGTCTGCTATGCACCCACAGAGGACTCGCCGGAAGTGGAAAAAGACATCTTCTACGATAAACTGCAAGAACTAGTAGATGAAACACCTTCACACGATGTACTCCTCATCATGGGTGTCCTAAATGCAAAGGTTGGATCCAAAAATGAGGGTAAAGAGAGCACCATGGGGAAGCAAGGTATGGGAGAGATAAATGACAATGGAGAGAGATTAACAGCATTATGCCAGGAAAACAGACTAGTGATAGGAGGAACAATCTTTGAACATGAAAACATCCATAAACTAACTTGGACATCCCCAAATGGTAATACCAGAAACCAGATCGATCATATAATTATCAACAACAGATGGAGAAGTAGCCTTCAGGATGTAGTGGCAAAACGAGGAGCAGATGTTGGCAGTGACCACACACTTCGTAGCAAAGATAAGATTAAAACTCAGAAAGACCAAGAAAATAGACCAACGGGAACCAGCTATGAATGTAGCAAAACTAAAAGATCCAGACGTGAGGAAATCCTTCCAAACCCAGGTGAAGAACAGGTTTACAGTTTTACAGAACCAGCAAGAACTAGACCTGTACCACTTCAACAAAGCTCTGCTGGAAGCTGGAGAGAAATGGCTAGGACCTAGAAGGAGAAGAAAGGAGGTCTGGATATCAGACGAAACATGGAGGAAGATTGATGAGAGAAAAGAAAAGAAGAAGAAAATCCTAACAACTAAGTCACACAGACAGAAGGCACAGCTACAGACATTATACAGTGCACTAGACAAAGAAGTAAAAAAGAGTGCTAGAGCAGACAGGAAGGCATATATTGAGAAGATCGCAGAGGAAGCAGAAGCAGCTGCCTCAAAACAGGACATGGGCACTCTACAAGCTAAAATCACTTACAAATAGATTTCAGGCAACGGACAATCCAATTAAAGATTCAAACGGAAAAACCATGACAAAAGAGGAAGACCAATTAAGGGGCTGGAAAGAACACTTTCAGAGGGTACTTAACAGAGATGACCCAGCAACTGAGGCAAACATCACACCAGCAGTAGACCTTTTAGACATAGAAACGGAGCCACCAAATGTAGAGGAGGTAAAGATTGCCATAAAGGGTTTGAAGAATGGAAAGGCCCCAGGAATAGACATAGAGTCTATTCCTAGAGTCCAGGCAGAATTGCTGAAAGCGGAGGAACATCAAACAGCACTAGCCCTTACGGAAATTCTCAGGGACATCTGGACTTCAGAAGAAACACCACAATCCTGGAAAATGGGCCTCATCGTCAAATTACCGAAAAAGGGAGATCTGTCAAATTGCAACAATTGGAAAGGAATCATGTTGCTACCAGTCACCAGTAAAGTCCTAAGTCGAATCATTCTAAATCGACTAAGTGACACAATTGACCATTACCTTCGAAAAGAACAGGCAGGGTTCAGAAAGGGAAGATCCTGTGCAGAACATATATTCACACTGCGACAGATAATTGAACAGAGCAATGAATGGAGGGCAACCATCTACATTAACTTCATTGACTTTGCTAAATCATTTGACAGCATCAACAGAACAGCACTGTGGAAAATTCTGTCATTATGGAATTCCCAACAAAATCATCTCTATAATCAAGATGCTATACAGAGACTTTGGTGCCAAAGTTATCTGTGGATCCAATCTCACTGAAGAATTCATTATAAAAACAGGAGTCAAGCAAGGCTGTTTGCTATCCCCACTACTTTTCTCACTTTGCATAGACTGGCTTATGAAAGAAACAAAGGGAAAGAACAAAAGAGGAATATCGTGGACATTCACAGAAACTCTGGAGGACATTGATTTTGCAGATGATATTGCTTTATTATGCCCATCGCCAAAAGGAAATCCAAGGAAAAACAGAAGACTTAGCAATATATGGCAAACAGATTGGGCTAAATATCAACAGTGACAAGACTAAAGTCATGAAAATAAACTCAAAATCCAACCAGCCGCTCACCATCAATAACATGAACGTGGAAGAGGTGCAGGAATTCACCTATTTAGGCAGTAAAATAACAACAGATGGAGATTCAGGGGCAGATGTCCAGGGCAGGATCAATAAGGCTAGGGGAGCGTTTGCAGCACTAAGAAAAATATGGAAGACTTCAAAGATCAGCATAAAGACAAAGCTGAGGATATTCAAGAGCAACGTCCTTGGGGTTCTCCTGTATGGAGCAGAATCATGGAAAGTGACACTGACCATCTGCCACAAGCTAGACGTATTCCAGACTCGAAGCCTTAGGAGGATACTGGGAATATTTTGGCCTAGGACAATCTCAAATGAAGACCTCTACAGTAGAACAGACATGAGACCCCTGTCAAATGTTATCAAAAACAGAAGGTGGATGTGGATCGGACATGTGTGCAGAATGGACCCAAGCGCTATCCCAAGGATGGCCATGAGATGGACACCACCTGGGACAAGAAAACAAGGCCGACCAAAAGAGACATGGAGAAGATCTGTGGAGAAGGAGATGAAACAACTGGGATGGTCCTGGGGCCAAGTGCAACATTGGGCAACAGACAGGCAGCATTGGCGTTCGTTGGTGAAGACCTTATGTGCTACCAAGCACGAAGAGGACTAACTAACTATACATGCAGTTACGTCAGGTCTTGTCCGACATGCTGGGGAATACATAAAATTCCCTGTTACACCCAACAGCCAGGAAAGAACAAAGCAGGAGTTTTGGACCAAGTATGGGTTCCCTGGCGTCCTTATTGGTGCTATAGACTGCACCCATGTGCAGCTACGTGCCCCATCAGTAAACGCACTCATATACATAAACCGGTAGGAAACTCATTTGATTAATATCCAAGTCATTGCCGATGCTAATTGTACAATAAATCATGTCTTTGCTAATTACGCTGGCTCAAGCCATGACTCTTTCATATTGGCAAACTCGACCATTCCTGCCATATTCGAGGGGAATCCTCCCTTGGATGGGTGGCTGTTAGGGGACAACGGCTATCCGTTGAAGACAGGGGCTCATGACCCCATTTCTTATGTCAGCAACAGTGCGCGAAATTGTATTCAACAGGAAACACACACAAACACGCAGTGTAATTGAACGTAGGCATTCGGAATACTGAAAATGCGCTTCAGGTGTTTGGATAGGTCAGGTGGTACTTTACAGTATGGTCCTCAAAAAGTCGCAGCATTCTTTGTGGCATGTTACGTTTTACACAACATTTCCATGAATCATGGATGTGTCAATGACATTAATGAGGATAGATTAGAGGACTTAAGGAGACGTGATGCTGAACTGCATGTGCCGATGCCATTACGTCCAAATGTCCCAGCAGCAGCACGCGGGAGAGGAGAGCTCATCTGTCAGAGGAGCTGCATCGTATATAGTGAGGTACGCAAACTAATGACCTCTCCGCTCTATTGTTTAGCTACATTGTACAATTATTACCATGCATTCATAACCTTGTGATTCAGAGAAAGTGAGCCCAAAACATCGGAATGTCCTTGAGACATTTTTTATTCGACTTGTCCAAATGTTCGTAGGCGTAAATGAAAAACAAAAACAAAAAAAAAAAATATATATATATATATATATATACCTGTATATATATATATATATATATATATATATATATATATATATATATATATATATATATATATATATATATAAATAAAATAATACAAAACGAAAAATTGCAAAGATTTGAAGGAGAAAAATAAACTATTTTCTCACTCCTCTGAACCTTTCTTGGCGTGCATGCTGCCCTCGTAATGTGTTCCAGTTAAAACTAGACAGCTAGTTAACAGTATTTACAAAGAAGTGGAATCCGGTACACAAGGCTTGCTTTTCTTGTTTCTTAATCAGATGTTAGTTTCTTCATAACTTTGTTTTTGTAGAACTGTAACAAATACAGAAATAAAAACATATATACGTTTAGAGGTCTTGCATCATTACTAACACACGGAATCCGAGAGCTATTCCGTGTATTGCTAACAGATACAGATTACATTTTACACTTTAACTCGATCAGAATCATAACATAAAATCTGAACACAAACTCGAATGAATTGATCTGATTTTAACTTACAGACAAATCATTTCTATAGTTCAAACGTATTTGATAGTTTGCGAGAGTGATAGTACGGCCATGGACATAATAAAGGATGGACCACGGACTGGAAAATGGCCGCCCATTCATTCCTATGCAAACCTGCTCAGTGGCGCATGGCAACCATGGACATAATAATTGACAATTTCATTGCCATATATTCCATGGTGGGCTGGAATCCAACAGAACTGAATAACTAAACCAAGGCTTATAATATTTAAAAGAAGATGCTTTACCAAATCACCAAATCTTCACGTATTGAATTATTTTATATTGTAACACTTGGTTCAAATCCTATTTCTTACACATGCAGCCATTTGGACACCATTCTATGATAGCTGATAACCAAGGTACACACTGTAATACTATAATCAAGAGGACATACAGGCAGTTCAAATAAAAAGAGATAGAACTTTATTGATCTGGAAACTTCATAAATATGTAAGATTGCTCCATATAATACCATAGTAACATAGTAAACGTATGTAGGCCTAAAAAATTCAGTTCAATGTTATTGCTTAAGAAACAGATTCCTTCCAACTAACTATTTTACGAAGAATGCAATCAATAATTTCTATAAAAGTAAATGTTTACATATCGACCAGCAACGAAGTTGGAGTAGCCTACCCAAATATTGAATTGTAATACACCAACATTGTCAACTGTCATACATAGCTAACCATAACCCTGTCATACATAGCTAAACAAGCAAATGAAAATGAAATACCTACCAACGCAACTGAAATGTTAATATTAGACAATTAACAATATTATGAATCATCTCCCATAATCATTCAGGTAATCAATACGTCCGTGCCTGTTACAGCTATTTCAATGATGTGTGTTATATATCCGTGTTCAACGCCATTCATGTTAAAGGCCCACTATGCAACTTTTTTAGCCAAAATTACATTAAGTATGCAGGTTGAGAGTTATGCTGATGGTTCTGCATCCATTTCTGGGTCGATTGGTGGGTGTGTCATTTACCCATGTCGCCTCTCCAGTAAAAAAGCGCATATGCAACTTGCTCTGTTCGGACCGACACAATCCGGATGTGACCCAACGGAAGTATCCTCGAAAATGTAGTCAGATTGTAGTTTCGAAAATGCTTTACGGCACAGACACACACCCAAACATGGCACCGGCTAGATATAAACAGCCAGTTGCGAGGCAATTGTTGCATTCATCATGGATCAATCGACTAATGGTACGGCCACACCAACCGCGTTACTCGCGTTGGATAACGCTAACGCGCCTAACCTGACGCTTGATCATTGTGTGTCACAAAAATGGTTCAACGCGCCCAACGCGCCTGTGGCTGCGCTAGAGTCCGAGGTAGGAAACCCAAACGCCGCCGTGTTTGGGTGCATGATAGAGTTTAGATCGGGTTAGATTAAATAATCTCGGATATAAATAACGATCTCATCTCATCGTCATCTGTTTATCCGGGGTCGGGTCGCGGGGGGAGCAGCTCAAGCAGGGGGCTCCAGACTTCCCTTTCCCGGGCCACATTGACCAGCTCTGACGGGGGGATCCCGAGGCACTCCTAGGCCAGTGTTGAGATATAATCTATCCACCTAGTCCAGGGTCTTCCCCGAGGTCTCCACCTAGTCCAGGGTCTTCCCCGAGGTCTCCTCCCCACTGGACGTGCCTGAAACACCTCCCAATGGAGGCGCCCAGTGGGCATCCTTGCCAGATGCCCGAACCACCTCAGCTGACTCCTTTCTAAGTAAAGGAGCAGCGGCTCTAATCCGAGTTCCTCACAGATGACTGAGCTTCTCACCTTATCCCGAGACGCCAGCCACCCTTCTGAGAAAACTCATCTCGGCCGCTTGTACCCGCGATCTCGTCCTTTCGGCCATCACCCAACCCTCATGACCATAGGTATAATTCCCTCAGTACAAACGACAGCAACGAGTTTCCTTTTTGTTTACTGGCAGGATTTATTTGGTTCATCCAGACCGTGAAAACTGTAATCAAAAAACATAATACACAAATACAATAATCACTAGTCAAAATAATAACAAGCCATACAGTAATATCCCAACATTGTCCTGGTAATGTCGTCACTTTCAATTAGGCTACTGTATACACAATACACTTTGGTTACATATAATACAACAAAACACAAAGACCAATCTAACTAAGCCCAACATGCGTTAGCCCTTAACGGTGTTAGCCCTTAGCTGTATAAAAACAATTTAATACAAACAAGAACAGAAAACACACACAAAAAACGTCAGCAAAACATACCTTAGTAGCTGCATTGCATGAGGAAAGTTGTGTAGCTTGGCATTACTCTGTAGGATTGTTTATCTTGATGCTAAGAGCTATTTTGCAGATGCATCAGCACTGAAAAACATGTACTAAATCAGCGGACTTTTTTGATGAGTGTTACGCTAAAGTATGTCCTGACGGAAACGGGCGATACAAAAACAAAGGTTCCGCCTTAGAGAACTTTGGTTCCTACCAAAATAAATAACTCAGAAATACTGCGCTGACTGACACAGAGGCAGTTACACTCCCACCAAAACATATCACATGTATATGATTTTCTTCAACTATTGAGAGACAACATACTGCGTAGAAAGGATAAACAAAAAAACTAAACTTCAGTCCTTGGCTTCCCCAGAGAACGATCACCATGACTGCACCTGTAGTGAGACAGATAGAGAGAGAGAGGGGAGGAAAAGAAAGAGAGAGGTCGGAGTCTTCAGTCTGCTTCCATCAGCGTCACCGTCTTATGGATGGGCCTTTCCAGGTGGACAGGTTTGGAGATACGCTTTCCTTTCTCATCAAGGGTTGAGTCGCTGATGAGCAACTTGAGTCTTCGCACCTTCCCATCCTTTCCTGGGTACACTTCGATAACCTTTGCCATCCTCCACTGGTTACGTGGTGTAGTATCATCTTGCAGGAGTACAACATCGCCGACCTTTGCATTCCTGCGATCTTTGGTCCACTTCTGTCTCTGTTGGAGGCTCAGGAGGTACTCCTTCTTCCATCTTGTCCAAAAGTGGTTGGATAAGAATTGAACTCGACGCCATCTCTTGCGTAGGTATAGATCTTCCTTGACGAACTTCCCAGGAGGTGGAGCGAGTATCGTGGACTTCATGGTCAAAATGTGGTTTGGTGTCAGGGGCTCTGGACTGGATGAATCATTTAGACAATCAGTGCTCAGAGGTCTACTGTTCACTATTGCCATGACTTCATACAGGAACGTTCTTAGAGAGGAGCAGTCAAGCTGCGTAGCTGACTGTTCTAGAATGGACGTCAAGACACTTCTTATGGTGCGAATTTGTCTTTCCCAGACGCCACCCATATGACTTGAAGCTGGGGTGTTCATGATGAACTCACATCCAAGCTGCTTGAGCTCTTCCTGATCCATTTCTTTCAATGCTTCAGCAAACTCTCGTCTTGCTCCGACGAAGTTTGTTCCTTGATCACTTCTTATCTGACGTACCTTTCCACGAATGGCGATGAATGAACGCAATGCGTTAATGAAGGCATCCGTGGTCATATCGTCAAGCATCTCAACGTGAACCGCTCTGGAACACATGCAGGTAAGTAACAATCCATAACGCTTTAGCTCTTTCCTTCCTTCCTTTACGTAGAATGGTCCAAAACAGTCCATACCGCAGTAGGTGAATGGAGGAGCTGTTTCCATTCTGTCCTCTGGAAGGTCTGACATTTTCTGCTGTTCAGTGCATCTTCTGAACTTCCTGCACTTAGTGCACTTGTAGATATGGGATGATACAGCCTTGCTGCAGCCCAGTATCCATATGCCATTAGATCGGAGCGCATTCATGGTCATTCCTCGTCCTTGATGGTACACTCTTTCATGATAGTGCTTGACAAGTAAATTTGACACATGACTGTCCTTTGGAAGGACCGCTGGATGCTTCACCTGTGGATGTAGGGCAGCATGAGATAAGCGGCCTCCAACTCTGAGGACACCTTGGTCATCCAGGAATGGACTTAACCGGTGCAACTTATTGGCTTTGCCCTTGACTGGCGTCTCCTTGTCACTTTGGAGTAACTGTATATCTTGTGAGAAGGTTGCTTCTTGAACCATCTTGATTATTGTCAACTCCGCTTCTCTCCTTTCCTCCAAACTGCAGGCTTCACAGGACTTTGGCTGAAGCCCTTTAATTTCTTTCACATGGCGCTGGAGTCTGGCGATAGCTTTCACCATTTTGGACCAGTCTGAAAACTTGTGTAGGCGATCTAGCAGCGACTTGACTTCTTTCGCCTGGGTGTCGAGAACCTGGACCTTCTTAAAGGTCCCATGACATGCTATTTTATGTATTCTTCAATATAGGTATTAGTGGGCAACTAACACAGTATTCAAAGACGTTCCCGAAATTCAGCCGTGGTGCAGAGTTACAGCCACTCCGAGCCAGTCGCACATTGAGCTTCCCCCAAATGCGCTGTTTCGGTGGGCGTGTCAAGGAGGAGGGTGGGGGTGTGGCCCTGAGCAGGGTGGGGGTGTGGCCCTGAGCAGCTTGCAGCCACGTGCGCTCTGTTTACATCGCAATGGCTCGTAGAAACCCAGTCGTTCAAGCCTTTCAGTTTGACCCAGAATCGGATCCGGATTACGAATCACCTGAAGAAGTTGGTTCTCAGCGGCTACAGCAGGACGTCTCTGAATGGTAATTGAAAATATTGTCTGGATACGGTACTTTAGTTGGTTTGTTTATGTATGCGGTTAGTTATTATCATGTGCTAACGCTAGCCTACGTTGTTGGCTTTCAAAGTTGCTGATTTGCTATCGTTACAACGTTATATTAGTATCTATATCAGTCATCTTTGTAGTTTAGAGAAGTCACTGGCTCATTTAATGGGTTAATTTCAACCTATATTGAAGTCATGTTACACATAACCCATGATTTACTCGTGAAGATTTACGTCTCACATCAGCTTGTCCACTGTCATATGTATAGCTATAGACACTAACCAGAGCCACTATAGTCAGACCTCTGCCATTATTACATCTACCTATATTTTATGGATAGGTGCCGTTGTGGAAAATGTGCGACCATGCCCACAGAAGAGGAGAATATTTGCTGCATGGAGATACCGCAGGTGGCACTCTCCACTAAATTGGAAAGTACTTTGTCTCTTCATTTGATACATAATGCATAAAAATAAAACTTACCCTTTCAAATTCTAATTAGGTTACTAGAAGACTACGGGAGGTCGAACTACATCCAACGTGTATGGTTGACCATCCTGGATTGGAGCCGGTCTGCCTAAATGTTTACTCTATTCAGAATGCCAGCCAAATATATAGAGCCGACTATGGTCCTCTAAATTTGAGAAGAATACACAAGTAAGTTATGCATTGTTACAGAATTTAATAAAATAAATGAAGTTGTTCTCAATCTTGTGCCTAATTTTGTGAAGATGTATTTATATCCGAGCTAAAAAAAACTACTTAAATAGTTACAGAACAAACCAGCCATAGGAGCATAGTAATATTTATTTTCATAACAAAGCAATGATAAATCTGCAAGACTTATTCTCTGAATCAATTGTTCAGTCGCTACAGGTATCTCTCCTATCGTTCCTTTGTGAGCTGGTGCTGGGGCCACCAGGGACGCCGTATCCGGGTTGTCATTCCAGCTTGTGTGGTCCTGCGTATCCGCTCCGAGTTTCCTGCTGAGGAAGGCCACTATGTTGGTTTTAAACATCCCCCCGTTTGAACCTTGACACAAGGCTGCTGATGACCGCCTCCTTGTCAGGCTTCTCATACTGTGCCGTTAGGGGCTCTGGAACAGGGATCTCCAACAGGGCCTCGGTGTATGGCGTAGGGTTGGGAAAGACTTCCTCAAAAATTACATCCATGATTTCATGAACGTAACCTGTATCGTAAAACATGTTTTCTTTACAAATTGGTTGGGTCTTGTGTTACTGTGTTTTTGTATTTATTTGATTTTTCATCAAGAGAAAAACATTTTAGAAATCCAAAATGTGTGTCGTTTGAATTTATTTGAACCCTTACCAAAGGTCTGCTGTGTTTTTTGTGGTTTAGCTCTGCACTCTCCCTTCCTAGCCTTTGCAAAGGACATTTTATAAATCGGTACTCCTTCCTTTGTTTCGGCCTGTGGTCGGTCCACATTGTGATTTGAATGCATAGCAGCCAGGTAGAGTCTGGAAGTACAAGACAAAACATGTTAATATTGACAGATATTTTAGGCTGCAATTCCAAAAAGTATTTAGTAAACAAACTTTCTTTAACCTGCACAGCATTCCAATAAAGGGAAAGACAACATTTTTGGGGGCAAAACGAAGAATAACCGCATGGAAAGCCTCCAAAGATGAAGTTTGGTGGTGGGGGCTCAGTTTTGCAACATCCTTCAGCGCCCTTTTATTGGTCAGCAACTTCTCCAACTTGGAGAAAGTTGGAGTTGCTGCAGACAATAAGAAAATATGATATTAGAAAACCATTACCCATACAGTAAAGAATACTACAACCATGTCCTCTGGTAAATTTCTGAAAGCCACTAAATAACTGTAGTTGTATGTTCACTGTTTTGACATTTAGCCTGTATATTGGTGAAATACCTGCTTGAAGCCATTTACTCCGGTCACTTGTCTGGCGGATCGCATGCTCGCACTTGGGGTAAAGAGGATCTTCATGTACATGGACATCTCGAACATGGTTCAGGATCGCGGTCCACTTTGCGATTCTCTCTGGCCCGGAGGTTGAGCCTGCTGCAGTCCAGTATATGTGGTTGTTGATGCTCTTCATCCACTTCTTGAGTTTCTCACCGTCTTTCTGCTTACTGATTGCCAACAGCTTCTTTGAAATACCTACAATGAGAGCAAAGTACTTTCCACTTAGTTGAGATACTCATAAACTGAGTGATTACTCGATTGTAGCATTTGATAATTTCAAAGCATTTCTTACCATTTACTCAGTGTTACAATTTTAAAATGAAGGACCACCAAATGGGAGCTTTGCGCAAGCTTCAAAACATCAAGTCCTTCTCACCAAAAGGATATCACTAACAAATCAAAGAAAGGAAAAGGCTGGAGAAACATACCTTTTGCAAAGTGCCAGACATCATAGTAATGGGTTATGTTTCTCTCCCTGAGGAACTTCTGTACTTGAGGATGACGATCAGTGACAATGCAGTCAAGGTGGACGCCACGCGACTCCAGTAAGGCTAGACTCCTCTTCATCCCTCCTTCTCCATATGGGTGCTACCACCAACTTCGTTGCTCTGTTAACACAGAAAAAATATATATTAATAGAATATGCATGTTAGACTTTGAAATTACAACCAATAACCCCTTTACAATATCCATTTTGACAACTCACCTGGACCAACTGAATGTCCACAATGGTGTTAGTATGGAGATCCATCATTGTGTAACTCCCATACTTTGCAGAGTGACCTATTTTGGTTCAAATAGGGAAATTAGTGTAGTAATCACCCTCCAATACTTTGGTATTATGTCTGACTTTATTTAGGTCACTTCTTTTAACTTCAAACCATATTGAACACTTGTATAAAATGCACTATTTCAGTTAGGTATCAATACCTGGAGAGTCAGCTCTCATGTCACCACCAAGTATCACCATTTCCTCTTGACTTAGCCGCTGCAGATTCAAATCATTTAGGACTTTCCACTGGTGAATAACTGCTGGTTCAATGAAACTTTTGGCATGGCGGCGAAATGTTTCATACCGAAACAACTGTAGCTTCATTGCCTTGAAGACCTTTTGGTGTGGGGGGATAAATAATACATTAAATTAGATCTATATTGAAGCAATTCACAGTCACACATTTACAGTTCCACATCATTTACCTTTTCGATTTTTAGGAAAGATGCACCACTCAGGTACACAGCGGCAGAAAGGTGCAGATTTCCAGCTGGCGTGCTCCCAAGGATAGGCTGGCTATTCCAGCGTCTTCCGAATGTGCAATGGGGGCACTGCTGCTTCACAGACAGGAATGTCCCCAGCCTTTGGGTTGTAACTTCACATGCCCTCGTGCAGACTGGACATGCATTAAACAATTCCATGATGCAGCTCTCGTACACCATGTATTTCTTGCCGTTGGGTGTTGCAGTGGATGAATCTTCTCTATATCAAACCACAAACAAAGGGAAACGCTTTGTGTTAAACTGATTGAGCTTTCACCTGGACTGTACCTTAAACCATCACCCTGTTTTCAGCTAGTTTAATTATTTGCATGCACATAATCCTGAAGGTAATGCTATAAACAACAACAGCCTCACCGAGATTAATACTTTATGTTTAGAATGCCATACAATTTATAGAAATTATGAAAGTTCTCAAGAGCCACACATATATCTTCACCTCAGTAACTTACGACTTTAGTGTAGAGTCTAACAATGCTGTGATGGAGTCAGAAGGATCATAAGTGGAATCCGTTCCATTAGAAGCTTCCAATAAAGAGCTGACCTCCAATGGATTGTCCTCCAGCTCTTCCTCAAGGTCTACCCGAGGTCTTTTGGATGGTCTTCTTATTGGTGTCGATGACAGGCACAAAGGGTCTGCATTCGATGTGCCAACACCGAAATCCTTGCAGAACACAGTTGCCTGGACACCTGTGCAAACAATGAATTTTACTAAGGCAAGTCTAATGAAAAAACACATAATGCAAGCAAAGAGAAATGCCAGAATAAAGAACACTAGTAACTACATCAAAAGTAAATGTACTCAAGGTGGAAAGTAGATACCTTCACTTTTAATGTGGGTCTGCAAAGTCCTAAAGGATAGCTGTGTGCCTTCAGTACGCGTTTTCAAATGGTCCGTCTGGCATGCAACATCCCTTGAGAGAGGCAGCTGAATGTAAACAGTCGATGTGCTGGCCTGTGTAGAGGAAACAAGATCCAATTAGTACTCGATTTATTAACCTGCTAACAACCCATTGATTTGAAACTGGCGTGAAGGGGAGAACATGAGTGGGCCTATGCATTTATGAAAATACCAACATTGCATTGCATTGCTGATACCTAAGTTACCAGCTCCATTGCCGAGGAAATAGTCCCTCAAAATGCGATGATTCATGCGATGGAAGGTTACTTTTATTTCTAACTTTATTCATTTATGCCTGTTGCCGTGCGGTAGCCTAGCACGAGCGAACTAGAAGGACTGAATGAAATGTGTTGAAAACTGTCTCCAATGATATAGAACACCAAGGCTAACTTGGGAATCAGGCCCTGTGTCTCACGCTAGAACTACTGCGTCACTTAGCTGTTAAAAGACAGCTGTATTAGTTTGTAGTAAAGTGAGCATTAGCTAAAGCCACATTCTAAGGGGAACAAGCAAGGTAATCATACACAGTAAAGCCAGAACATGATACAGCGTTAGTGTACTTACTTGTCCGCGGTTTGTAGCTGAGGCAAGGAGAGTTGGTACTGATCCAGGCTTCATTTTCAGAAGTTCAGCAAATCCAGCTTTGTATTGTCCCAAGTTGATGAAGCAGTCGTCGGTGAAATGTTTGGCGCACACAAACACACATTTCGGAATTCGTATCGGCGCATTTCCAGCGAAAACAAAATGAACCCACTGGTTCCTCAGAGACTCGGATGAAGGAGCTGCAAATGTAGGCCTACTTAGTTTGTCACTTTGACATCCGAACACTGAGCACCTGCCATTCAATTGTTTGGGAGCCATGATATCTCTACACTCCAGGCAAAGACAGCATGGCGATGATATGGTCTCTAGCTCATTGTCTCATTGGCGGGCCAACGTCTCTGGGCGGGCCAGGCAGAGTAAGGGGAGGAGCTGAGATTCCTCATGACGTCATGAGCACAGATTTCCAAATCAGCGCGCTTGAGCCTCCGTTTTTTCAAAGGCGAGCAGAACAGCTAGTGCTCGTTTTACTCCAAACGCAAGTTTTAGCCACTGGGGGACCATAGGCAGGCTAGGGGAACTCATATTTATGTTAGAAAACCTCATAAATTGAGATTTTCATGTCATGGGACCTTTAAGCTCAGGATCGTCATATGTGATCTCTCCCACCTTGACATCTCCACTTGGTAACTCCTTCTGCCAAAGAAAGTCTGGGCCTGTGAACCAGTTAGAGGATACCAGTTGCTCTGCTGTGAGACCTCTTGAGGCGTAGTCTGCTGGATTATCTTCTGAAGCCACATACTTCCATTGTGTAGACTCTGTGCTTTGCTTGATGCGTTCCACACGATTTGCCACAAACACGTGAAATCTTCTGGCTTCATTATTGATGTAACCAAGGACCACTCTTGAATCAGTCCAGAAGACTTCTTGTAGGCATTCTATTTCCAGTTCTTTCTTGAGCATGTCACTGGTGCGGACAGCTACCACTGCTGCTGACAGCTCGAGTCTTGGTATGGTTGTGACCTTAGTAGGAGCGACTCTCGACTTTCCCATTACAAAGGAACAGTGGACTTCACTTGACGTACTCACTGCTCTGAGGTACGAGCACTCTCCATAGCCTGACTCACTGGCATCGGCGAAATGGTGGAGTTCGTAGTGTTGGACCTTGAAGCTTGATGGAACGTAGCATCTTGGAATCTTCACCTCGGCTAGATTTCGCAGGTCTTGAAGCCAGCTTTCCCACAGAGGTCGTAGGTCATCAGGTAAGGTGTCATCCCAACTGAGCTTGTCACGACACATCTGCTGCAGGATCTGCTTTCCCAACAAGATGAACGGTGCCACAAATCCAAGAGGGTCGTAGACTGAAGCGACTGTGGACAGGACTCCTCTTCGAGTAAGTGGATTCTCCTTGACGATTACTCTGAACTGGAACTCATCAGAAGCCACGCACCACTGCACACCGAGTGCTCTTTCCATGTGCAGTTCACCCAGTGCCATGTCCTTGTCTTTGGCAGCTGCAGCACATTCTTCTTTTGGGATTGTGTCTAGGACCTTCTTGCTGTTAGAGATAAACTTATGCAGCCGGAGTTTGCCTGTGCTGCAAAGTTCTCTTGCTTCTTTCACCAGTTGGATCGCTTGGTCTTCGGATGCTACACTTGACAATCCATCTTCCACGTAGAAGTTCCGTTGAATGAACTTTATGGTGTCGTCACTAAAGTTTCCTTGTCCTTCAGCAGCGACATGCTTCAGCCCATAGTTGGCACAGCCAGGTGACGATGCTGCACCAAACAAGTGGACTTTCATCCGATAGATGGAAGGTTGGCTTTCGAGATCTCCATTGTCCCACCAAAGGAACCGCAGGTAATCTTGGTCTTCTGCCTTAACATGGAACTGGTGAAACATGCGTTCGATGTCACACATGATTGCCACAGGACCTCTTCGGAAGCGATACAGAACTCCCACCAAGGTGTTTGTCAACTCAGGACCCGTCAGGAGGTGGTCGTTCAAGGACGTTCCTTGGTACTTGGCGGAGCAATCGAAGACAACGCGTATCTTCCCAGGCTTTTGTGGATGATACACCCCATGATGCGGAATGTACCAAGCTGGAGCTTTGTGGATGTCTTCCTCCGGGACCCTTTCTGCATCTCCGCGTCTTATGGTCTCATCCATGAAGGTCTTGTAGTCTTTGTAGTACTGGTCGTTTCTTCTCAGCCTTCTTTCTAGGCACCTGAGACGATGGATAGCACAGATCTTATTATCAGGTAAGTTAGGTCTTTCTTTCTTGAATGGCAGCGGCATTTCGTAATGACCGTCGCTCTTTAAGTTGATGCTCTTTTCCATTTTTGACAGGAACCTTAGATCTTCTTGAGAGATGGGGCTGGTTTCCGACTCTCTTTCAACGAAGTCAGACTCCAGCATCTTGATGACATCTGCAGGTAAGAGAACTTCTTTGATCTGTGTCCTACAGACATAGTGCACTTCCTTTGTGAGGTCTGAAGAGGACGGTAGACCTGGCATCACTTGCTTCACCATGACTTGGTGACTTATTCCAATTGCATCTCCATAGTTGAGACACGGGTTGCCATATCCCACTACACTCCAGCCCAAGTCTGTCTTTTGTGCAAACGGCTGGTGTTCCTCACCAGGCACCACTTGTCTTGGAACGAGGGCTTGGGCACAGTTGTAGCCAATTAACAGGCCGACATCACAGCTTTGCTGAGGAGCGATCTCATCTGCAATGTGTTCAAGATGAGGCCATGCTTTCGCCGTATCTGGTGTGGGAATATGGTCTCTGTTTGCAGGGATAAACTCTCTTGAGTAAGTCACTGGAAGAGTGATTATCTTGTCTGAATAAAAACCTCTAACTTGTAGACCAGCTAGCTTCCGACAGGACACGATTGTGTTTCTTGAAGCCAACGTGGAGAGGTTTAGCTGAACTGGTTCACTCCTAGCATTGAGAGCCTTCGCTGTCTCGTCGAGGATAAAGGTTGTGTCACTTTGTGTATCAAGGAGTGCGTACACCAGAACTTCACGACTTGGTGCACTTGTAGATGACACCCACACTGGAATTATTGTGGAGGTATGCGTGTCTCCAACATTCTGGATGACTCTAAGTGCCGTCGCCTCACGTGATGGTCTCTCTGACTGGTCTTGTGACTGTTCATTCTTCCTTTCTTTGTACTCTTCTTTGTCTTTGTCACTGTACCTTGCTCTGTCAGATCTTGTAGACATCCTTTCTTCCTTGGTGCGATCGTCATGAAGACAAGTTGGGTGTCTTCTCTCACAGGTGTCGCAGCTGTCTCTTTCTCTACAATCTCTAGATCGGTGGCCAAATTTGAGACAGCCAAAACACAATTTATTTTCTTGAACAAACTTGATTCGCTCCAAGATTGTCCCTTGCATAAACTTGTAACACCTTTGTAGACTGTGTCCTGCCTTCTCACAGAAGACACAGCTTGTGACGACGGCTTTCTCATCTGAGGTGGTTGCTAACACCTTTGCTCCAGGACCTCCGCTCTTTACACACTTGTCTGGAATCCTTTCACTTGGCTTAAGAGCATGAAGAGATGTTATTGGGCTGCAAGCGATTTTAGCTTCACGTGTGAGAAACTTGACAAACTGGCTGAAGCTCGGGAACATGTGAGTGTCTTCTTCTGCTTCTATGACTTTCCTATTCCACCTTGAAGTCACCCAGTCTGGGAGTTTAGAGAGAATTTTCTGGTTCTCGTTGCAATCATTAAGTATTTCAAGACCTCTGATCTGAGACATGGCTGCCTCACAGCAGCGCAGGAAGTCGGCGAGTTCTTGAAGTTCCATACTGCCTTTGGAGCTTATCTTGGGCCACGCGTCGAGCTTCTCTCTGAAGGCCTTGGCGATGAGGAATGGATTGCCGTATCGCTCTTCTAGGATGTCCCATGCTGCATAATATGCTGGCTCTGTGCCAAGTAAAAAGTAGCTCTCTATGGCCCTTTTAGCAGATCCACCCACATACTTGCGTAGATAATATATCTTCTCTTCAGCTGGTATGTTCTTCCTGTCAACGAGCGTCTGAAAGGACACTTTCCAGTCGTTGAATCGGAGTGGGTCACCACTGAACACTGTAGGTTCAGGTAGAGGAATGCGACTCGCACTGATGGCTTCTGCGAGCGCTTTGACGAGAGCTGTTGTGCCATCTTCATATTTGTTTTCTTGCCTTGCTTGTGCTACAGCTGGTGGTGTAGAATGGTGCCGCAGTGGGCTAGTTTGAGGCTTGACTTCTTCTTTCTTCACAGAGACACGATGGAGAAGAACATTTATAGTTTGAGGCTTGACTTCCTCTTCTTTCTTCACAGAGCCACAATGGAGAAGATAATTTATTTCTTCATCTGAGCCGTCGCCCTTAGTTGCCGGACATGAATGTATACTCTGGTCATATACTTGCTGTCGTGCCTCGGCAGCCTTTAGCTTCTTAATAGTCTCCAATCGATCTAGTTCTCTGCGCTTGGCTTCTAGCACTCTTTGTCTCTCTGCATTTTCAGCCTCTTGTTTGGCTTTTAGCTGAGCGGCTTCAACTTCCAGTCTCTGAAGCTCTTTAATATAATGCTCTTGCTCCAGCTGTACTTCTAAGGTGGCTTTGTTGGCAGCAACCTCAGCAGCTGCAGTCTTCCTGCTTGCAGAGGAGCACTTAGTGTGGCGAGAGCTAGTGCCTGTCCTTCCTGAGGCTACAGACATTACCTCTTCAATGACTCGATGTTCTTCATGTCTTTGACTTGTAGTATGCCTATGGGCTGTAGCTTCCTCCCTTGCATCTATAAGGTCCATTGCATCCTTAACCATCTTCTTTGTTACTGTTTCACAGGTGTCGATTTTGCGACGTGTGTTAAGGTCAGGAACCTCAAGGCGTTTCCAATCGTCATAAACGTCATTTAGACTCCTAGAGGTATTGCGTACTTTAGTAATTTGTCCATCTAGCAGGTCGTCTGAGCACTTTCCACTCAGCGCTTGGTTGGCTTCTTTAGTGGCATCCTTCCACTTCTCATAGCACACACTGAACCGATGTGCAACCTTTATTACTTGCTCATCATGCTGTTCTTGACCCTTTTCCGTCATTCTGCGGACTCTTTGGCCTAATGGTGGCTCTTCTGAGGAAGCGGGGTTGTCCACTATGATGCCTTCAGTCGCTTGTGGCTGCACGGTTGAGCTGTGCTCGTGCACACACTCTGTCTTGTCAGGTGCGTGTGACTCCATGTCTGGGAAATGTACATCTGCAATTGTGTGCTCTTCGCCATTTCGGGACATCTTACTTGCCTTACTGTTGTCATTCACTGCTCTTTGGTGCTGTCTTCGTGAGCAGCTAAGTTTTCACTATAATTCCCTCAGTACAAACGACAGCAACGAGTTTCCTTTTTGTTTACTGGCAGGATTTATTTGGTTCATCCAGACCGTGAAAACTGTAATCAAAAAACATAATACACAAATACAATAATCACTAGTCAAAATAATAACAAGCCATA